>NC_089322.1:1272500-1292500 GCF_036669915.1 Pocillopora verrucosa | reverse complement strand
ACTTTCTGGAACCATACAACAATTTTTCACTTTCTACTTGTACATAAAGCAATGTTTTTCTCCAAGCAGATAGTGGAATCTTATTTAATAACCTTTCTTGATTTGCCTCATCTTCAATAATATGCAAGATTGTTCACTCAGACTTTGATTATTATGTATTATAATCTGTGTATTTGAGCTCCTTCTGTTAAAAAAAAGCCATACACACAAAGTAAATTACACACGTTAAATTTCTTGGGGATATTATTTTAGATTTAAGGTTCAGCCTTGTTTACATGGAGTGAGTTTTATCTTATTAATGCCTTTCATAGAACTTTCCCGAATTCAACCTAAGTGATTGCGAACAATGATTTCAATTCAATTCTGGCGCAGACAAAGTTATTGTAAATTTATCAAACCACATGAAAATTGTTCACCCCAACCTTGAATTAAAATCATTATTCGTGGGCATCGAAGGCCAATGTAGGAAAGTAAGTTCAACAACATACCAGTTTAGCAAATTAATTATGTACGTCAGTCAACATCCTCTCATGTCAAATCTTGAAAGGCCATATTTAACACGTGGATAAGCAAGTTCTACAAGAATGTGCTCATTGTAAAATGCCTCCAGTTTTGGGAGCACTGAACTCCAGAATTTACGATCAAAGTTTACTGTCGAAATGAAAACACCTTCAATGTCTACAAATGATCTGTCTGTAAGCTCTTTAACTCCCTTAATCACCAGATCCACCCATGATTTCTCCGTAACAAACAACTGTTGCTGGACTTGATAGTGATACTTGTGTTTCTGGTTGATAACCAGCTGTCCATCAGTTGAACCAGGAAGAAAGATTCTTTTTCTGATAAGTCCATCATGCAAAGTCTCATTCTCCTTTAGGAAGACAAGTTTTATTTCAATAAGTCCACTGGAACTTGGCTCAGTGGAGTCGGCATTGTATACTAAGCCATCTGGAGATGCAGCCAAGAAATTATGTGATTTGCTGATGAAAAGTCCACATGGTTTCACTAGGACATTTTGATTGTTCAGTTTCCTTGACTTGATGTATTCTGCAATAACAGCACCTTCTCTTGACAAGCCCTCTTTCATATAAATTGTTTGAGGGATCTGCTTGTAATGTAAGACTTCACTAATGGCCTTTGTAGGGGAGGTAGTTGCTTGCAGAGTGGCAATTCGATGGCATTTAGATGCAGTTATTCTTATTTTTCGATGCAGATTCCAGTTTTCATTTACTGATTGGCCCATGGTTTCTTTTTCAATTTGATCAACATCCTTTTCATCAGCAAAGAGCCTTTTCTTAACTTTTATGCACCTTTCCTTTATTTCTTCCAAACTCACTGGATGGCATTTCACTGGTGATAACAGTTCAGTTGACACTGGACTACCATTTCCTTGTTCTGGTTCAACTGGTTCAATGTGAGTCAAGGGTGTGCAGTAATTATGTTCAACCAAAATCGTTTCTTTATTTTCCTCCAAAGTTTTCTGCGGTAAAATGAGACTTAAGGCCATTTTCTTGCCTGTCTTATTCTCAATCTCCTTGACACGGTGCAATAAATTATACATGTCAGTGTTTGTATTTGGGTACTGCTGGTGTGGTGCTCTAACATCCCTTGTTGATGGAGGAGATTTATCCTCACTCTTGCTTAGTTTGCCATGTTGATGTTTTTTTAAATTTGACTTTGGCAATTGGCAGATTGTCAATCTTTCTTTTTCTTGGGACATTCCATGCACATGGCTTTGAAGTGCAAGAAAGTGCAGGGGTTAAGGAAGGATTTACAGGTGCTTTACTTTGTTTGAAGAACTCCTCCAGTGCAAATAGTGTTGAAGTTACATGGTTGCAACGCCCGTCAACTCCAGCTGGGCAACCATCATAAGCTGTTACTACACTGCCATCTTTGTTGAAAACAATGAAGCAATTATACAACACTGTCTTTTTCATTGATGGAAGAACTTGACTTTTAACATAAAACTTTCCGTCAGATTTCCTGCATTTAATGCTAAGGACATGGCCAGATTTAAAAAAATTGTATCCCTTGACAAGAGGTTTTGCTGTGGATAATTGCTTCTTAGCATCACTCTCTTCAATCATGTACCTCCATATTGTACCAAATGATATAGCAGGTAAAATATTCAAATCCTCTGTAAATCCGTCCACTGGAAAGTTTTCTTTGAGTTTTTTAGCGTTAATTTCTTCCATGAGTCCCAGGTCTGCCTTAGCTTTAGCCAAATGGATTCCACCATCAGGGTCCTTTATCTTCGAGCTTAGGCCACCAGCAATATAGTCTTTTACCCTGAAACACAATAGACAAAACACGAACGTATTAACGATGTTCTCAGAAAATTGTCGACTAGCATCGTAATGTAAAGCACAGGGGGCGATAATAAGAGTTCTCGAATAATTTCAAAGCTTTCTTACCTTTGAACAAGCTGCATTTTCTTTCCAGTTGTTTTAGCTCCACGGCAAAGAAGCCATCGCTGCAGCTGTTTCACGGTGCATTCTTCTGTTATTTCCCGAGGTAAAATTGCTCCTGGTACATCTTCTTCTCTTAGCTTTACGCTGTCAGATTTGTTTCTTTCGATAACTTCGACCTTATCGCTATTTTGCTCTGTTAAAACCTTGCTGTCACTACTTCATTCCGCGCTAAATTCCGCCATGTTTTTGTTTTACTTACGTCCCCCCAAACAGTCCCATAAGCGCTTGCGCGGCGACTTCGGTTCCAGGCTACCGCTCTTTTCCAAAGTGGGCTATACAGGGCAGCCTACATGTACCGTATCATTATCCACTTCCACATCATCCACGTTGTCAACACCAACATCATCTACATCAGTGTTAGCTTCATCAACATCATCTGCATCAACATCATCTGCATCAATATCATCTGCATCAATATCATCTGCATCAATATCATCTGCATCACCATCATCTGCATCAACATCATATACATTGGCATCATCTAGTTTGACATCATCTGTATTAACATCATTTACCTTGACATCTTCTGTATCCACATCACCTACATCATCTAGGTCATCTTTATCCAGTCATAACCCACCTGCTACAACTTGTGCATCTTTGTTGTCAAATGTTATTCCACTATCAGTGCAACAGGACCTGCATCCTTTATCCTCATTTAATCAGCAGTCTTCCCGCTCAGTAGTAAATCCTCAACCTTCCTCTGCAGATACTCTGCCATTTGGTCAGCATTCTTTGTCATTTCCTCCATTTTTTTCTGCTACTGGTTGTACAGCGTCTCCGTTTTTTCATGCTCAGCTATCTTCATCAACTCCACTCCTACCTTCCACATTATCTGGACAACCTGTAACATTGCCTCCTCAAGCTCCCTCTATCTCATCCTTGCCAGTGGAAGTCACACCATCACCATTACAACAAGTTTCATCATCTTTAAGCCTGTCACATCCGTCATGTAGTCAGCCTTCATCTTCACAGTCAAGTGTCCATAAATATTCAATTTCATCTATATTCCGCCCAGTCATTTCATCCACTGCATCCACTGCCTTGCAGACATTTCATCAAAATTATCCTGCTCCAGCTCTTCAGCTATCTTCACCCTCAGTTTCATCTGTTTTGTATCATCAAGTGCCACCAGCATGCTCTTCTGTGGTATTAGATCCTGTGACTCTTAACATCCATCCCAAATGTGGTCTTCCTGGTCAATCCTGTTTAGACTGGCTAAATTCATTAACAATTCCAAGAAATGTTGAAAGTCTGGAGCAAGTGAAGGAGATCTGGGAGCTTGGAAGCCAACATTGTCCACCATTAAGAGATTGGACTATGCTAATGAGGAACTTTAAGTCATCCAAAGGACGAAATACTTCCATTTACAGTCAACGTAAATTTATTTATTTATTATTTCAACGTCATGGGTTTGATGTCAGCAGCATCTCTTCTCAGTACAATGAAGTTAAACCCGGTAAACTATACAAACTTTTAAACACTAGTAAACAAAATTGATGAATGTTGTTCCTGAAATCTTTGACTACATTTTAATTCCTATCAATAAGTTAAAGCCTTGTATAAGGTAGCTGGTGGCCAACAAAAATTTCCCTGCTTTCCTGCATGAATCTTGACTGGTTACTTTGTTACTGGTTGTTTTCAAGTGCCGTATTTGTAGGAGTGCTTGAATAACATCTTGTTGGTGTTTTTAATTATTTAGACTTAACAATAACTGGTCAATTTACCTGGCAGTTTTCTCGATGTACATGTAAATATATGCCTGCAGTTCATTGTGGTAGTTTTGCTCAACATTTTATACATGAAAAGTAGCATCTTGAATTTTAATTTTCATGTGGCTTCTCAATACTTGTTATTGGTTTTACTGGCCAGTATTTCTGCCGTTTCCTCCACTTGCTTCTTGTTCTGCAGTGAACGAGAGGAAATTAACGTAAAATTTGAGATACTTACAGTTTATCGCATTGTTGTTTTATAGTAATAATCTTTTAAAAACTTTTCATAGGACAGATATTGAATATTCCCTATTGTAGCTATTCAGTGTGCAAAATTTTTGATGGAACACTTAGTGAGATCTACATGTGTATACCTTAATACTTCTCACCCATGGATCAAAATACATTTCATTTGATTTATTTCAAAAAAGGAAAATACACGACGCATTCCATTTTAGTTTTTGCATGGAACTCCTCTGATTCTCTGGAGGTGCTGTCATGATTTAAATGAAAACTATTTCAGGCCCTTATTCGATCCACTTCAAATGTACAAATACCTTTCTTGTAAGACCTTTGACGCATGGAAGTAACAATTTTACTCTGACACCATACAACGCCATTTATACTGTTTCCATCTCTCCCTCGTTTCCATTTTCCTGTTCCTTCTTTCGCTTTCCCTTTCCTTTTCCCTGTACTTGTTTGTCTCCCTTTCTTCCCAGGTTAGGGTTAAAGGCTGCTTGGTGTCTCCAAAGAGGATCCAAAATGTCGGCCTATCTTATTTCCCTAAAAATAAACATTTGTTTTCGATTTTAGGAAACAATAAAGGGTTGGAAACTTAAATTTGGGAACAGGCCAATCCTCTCACTTTCTGTGCTCTTCACACGACCTGCACTCACCCAATCTCAGTCTAATTCATTAAAAAAAAAATAATCAGACTTAACATAACTTAATGACATCACTCAAAAGAACAATTTGAATGCAGTTCAGTCAGGGAACAAAATCAAACACAGAACCTTTTTTAAAGTTTGCTGACCAAACCAATCAAACCAAGACATACTCGATCAAAACAATTCAAGTGATCATGGTTTTTTTCTTGGGGGAGGGGGAAGGGGGAGGTTTGATTTTGTTGTATGGCATTTGCAAACTCCATCAAACTCAATCAAACTCAATCGAAAGAAAGAGTTTGATGGAGTTTAGAAACCTAAAGTTTTCATGGAATAGTCTGGGTTTGTGTCTCAAAGGTACAGTTAAAGAAATATATAAATTTATATACTTTCTGTCTTGTTTTTATCCTACAGTCTAAAGTCGAAAGTGTCTTAAGTCGAAAGTGTCTTTATTGTTCAAAAGATAAAATTACATATCTTATGTTACATTAAAAAAAAAGGATGTAAATAAGCTTAGGTGTATCTAAATAAGATAAGTATATACGTGGAAACAAATACAAAAGTCTAATACAGGAACTACACTTTTACAAAGCTACATTGTACTTAAAAACAATTCTATTAAAAAATGTATTCTTAAAACGGTTTGTGCGAATAGCGGGCATGACAGGGGATTTATTTCTCAAATTATACCTCGTGATCTTGGTCTCAGGGAAGTAGGCTCTAAGAGGATGGCTCAGGATAGTTGAAACCTTGCGACAAATTTTGTGATCTTGCGTTTTAAGTAAGTCACCTATCACTAATTTCTTAGATATGTAACTACGTTTAAAACAACGATCTAAAAACTGCTGGGCTATAGTTAGCTCTGACTCAGAGGCCCCATGCACAGATAGAGCATAAGTAATATTAGGTAGGACAATGGAATTAAATAAAACATCTACTTCTGCTTGGCTACATCCTTCTTTGCGGAGGCATCTGATAACGTATAAACATTTATTAGCTTTACCTAACTTTTCTTTTAGGTGAGTACTGAATTTGCAGTTCGGCTGAAACGTGAGACCAAGAATGGTTATTGTACTAGTCTGAGGTATGCCAAAAATACTTTTGTAGGCCTCAGCAGTGTGACCTTTTTTATACATAATAAGCTCTTTACATTTAGTAGAATTTGAATTCATTCTATTTTGGCTTGCCCACTGTAAAAACTGATTTATTAAGTCTACAGAGTGATCTTTATAATAATATACCGGAGCAATAATCGTACAGTCATCAGCGTATTTGAAACCAAGTGTCTCGTTCCCTAATTTAATTTCCAGATCGTTAAGAAATATATTGAACAAATAAGGTCCTGAAACACTACCCTGGGTTGTGCCCTTGTTAACTGTTTTCCAATTACAGACATGATTCCCGAAAATAACTCTTTGTTTTCTATCTCGCAAAAAACCTAACCACCAGTTTATGATATACGGGTTAAGTGGTAGACTCTTAAGTTTCTCAGCAAGGAGTTGATGGCTCACAGAGTCAAAGGCCTTACTGAAAACGCTCTAGACCGACTTTTCTTGTATTATTTGAAAAATTTTATTGCTTAGCTTTTAAAACCAGTAAAATTTTTATTTTAAGTCTAAACATCATGTGCATAAAATAATTTACCAGGCTTAGGAGGTTTTTTGTGTTTTCATGAAATGGGCAACTGAAATGCTTAGATCTAATGCCTGTTCTGTAGGAAAATAAATCACCCATCAAAAAAATTGTTCATGAACCAAAGGATAATTACATGTTGAAATTGTAATTTTTTGTTAGTGAATCTGAAATACATGTGTTATTTAATGAAGTACAACCAGAGGTTTTCAAAGATTGTGAGTTTTACCCTGTTGAACTGTGACACCCTCAAGGCCATATTACACAATGCTCACAATTTCTGTTTGCAATAATATGCAAAAGGCTGCAATTTGCATGTTTGACATGTCACACACAACAACTTGTCTGGTAATGTTGAGAAAAGTAGAGGACAGTTCTACTTTTTGTGCAACTTACAAACCAACATTTTGCAGCATTGCTGGTTGTCAAAATGGGGTGATTTTATTAAGGCTCAGGGAGCCTTAGTATGGTAGGTATGTACCGTATGTATGTATGTATGTGTGCGTGTGTGCGTGTGTATGTATGTATGTATGTGCGTTTGTACGTACGTACGTACGTACGTACGTACGTATGTATGTATGTATATATGTAACATGGCCTTCATTACAAATCATAAGCCTAATACTGTGTACTATATGAACAAGCAACTTACTCAGGTCTAAAGTGCCCAAATTTTGGGAAATCGTGCCTCCTCCGTGAACAAAATCTGCATCTACTTTGGCAACGCCAATATCTGGCCAACGTTTTCGTCCTGACCCTTTCCTCCTCCTCGTCAAACCACTCTAGCCTATCCACTAACAGGGACGGTACCACTGGGTTATCGTCTTCCCTTATTAATTGTTTCAATTTCATTAGTTTTATTCGTGAGGACACCAACGTTAAGAGTTGAGGGAATGGCGCCTCGCCTGGTTGCCATCCTCCCAATCTTCCAGGGGAGATGTCCTTCAGCTGCTTCTTCGTATCCTCGTTTGCGGTTTCGATCAGCTGGCCAAAGAATGCGCTCACCCCTTCTAACACCAGGTTTCCTCTAACTTTATGCCCCGCTCTCAATCCTGCCTGACAGGCAAAGGTATAAATTGCCACATCTAGCAATTTTGTCAGCTCTTCTGGAAGGTGCTTTTTCGAACCTGTTGTCCCAGACGAAGATGTAGCACACGACGCCATTGAGAATTTCAACGAGATCTTATTTTCCATCGTTGTCGATTTTCAATATTCGCACCTCAAAGAGCTCGTTTTCTGATTGGTGCAGGAATAGGGGTGCTTTGTTACCATCATTGACTGTCTCCATCCAAATATGGAAGTCAATGAAAAGGCTGGAAACAGGAAATAAATCACGAGGTCACAAGTTTTTGCCTGGGTCAGAGAATCTGTATAAATGTCAATGATTGTCAGTGGCCAGTTGTTAATATACGATTAAAGATGCCTTACTCTAACCCACTGTCATTCCTGCGTCCTCTGTACGATATTGCTGTGTGGGAATTTATTTTGATGAGCGGCTACAAGGCAATTTCAGAAAGGGAATCACCCCGTAACACACACATAATGTTCACATGGAAAATGCACGAGGTCGTGGCTAATTTTTTATGTAAACTGTTAGAGGTACGTGCCTTCAATCACTTGCAATCACAGCTGCTTGGTGAAGAAGTAAAATCGGCGACTGGAAATTGGGAAGTTGGACAAATAGCAACAACCAAACTGGTCGAATGGTGTCAGGATCAGTGGCGGAGAAAGGATCCCCGTCTTCCTGGGAGCAATGCAGCTTACTCTGAAAACAAGCCGTTAACCAAACCATGGTTCGATAACAGCCCCGTGTGTCATCGGTGCGGGGTGCCATGCCCAAGCTGCAGAAATGAACTCGCTTCTGAGTTACCCTCCGAGACGTGCACAGCCTGGGCTATTTTAAACTTCGATGACATCCACAAGAACAACCAAAACGCGGGTGATGATGAGAATGCTGACAAGAACGATGACAAACGTGGTAATGAACAAGGTGGTAACGCACCCAAGGAACCCGAATACTGCCCTGCAAGTGCTCAGATGCGAATGCAGTTGAGATCAAGGAAAAGGAAGCATAATGCCTCCAACTAATTTGGTTCAAACAATTCTTGCTATATTTCGATGAAAACACGTTTAAACGCTTTTTTTACGTTAAAATGCTATGCGAATTAAAAAGGTGATTTTTCTGTTCGACATTAAAATGTGCGCAGTGGGTTCTTGTTCCTGAGATGCGTGGCACGCATAAAAAAAGAAAGGGATTGCTTGCAGCCTAGCATTGCATATTTTTATTACTTCATTCAGTTTATTGCTATTTGCTCAAGTGGTCCTTACATTGTTAAAGTTAAGCGAAAGATCATTGGGATGTTCATTTGAGGCTTTGCAGAAAATACAGAAAATACAGCGATAATACAACCTTGTATCCAAGCTAGTGAAACGTTGTTTAAATCGACAAAGTTTTACAAGTTTGGGTACTTCATAATAATTTATATCAGAGATACTTTACTGGTCAAAGAACCTCTTTTGTTGTAATATCTATAGAGACAGGGACCAATCACAACTAGGAACATTATGCTAAATATGTAACATCTATCAGTAAATTACCAATAAAAGGGTTGTGTTCAGATTTGTAACTCTACGATGATAGCATTAAAATTTTAAGTTAATTAAGTTTTAACAGATTTAATAAACCCCAAGTCTTGCCCTGAATAATTAGTTTATGCCAGTGACATAATATATCAGCAGCCAGCACCACTTTGTTACAAGCAATACTTTTACAAAAGGCCTACAAATTGAAGAGGTACACTTGCGTTGTAATGTAACATAAAATTCACCTTGTGCCAAACTGACCCACACATGACAACAAGTGTGTAAATTGAATCTGGCACAACACGATGAGCAATTATGGTAACTGATTTCTTTTTGGAAAAATGTTATGTTAAAAATAAATTTATGTAGAATGTACAAAAACTCTTGGGAACGGATAATTATGAACTTAAACATTATTTTGCAAACATGGAAAATTTTCTACCATATTTTCATTTGTAAATTTTTGCAACTTGATGTATTGTTCTTATAAAATCGTTATAATATCATTATTTTTACTCACTTTGCTAATCTGTTACTGTTCTAACAACATAGTAACAGTTTTCAATTCACTGATACAGACAAACTTGTCATAAACAGACACCATTGGGACGAGTGAATGCGTCTGCTTAGGAGGGAGGTCCATTTTTTGGGAGTCAAAATGTAGTATTTGTACATGGCTGGGACCACAACTTACTGTCTGCTAGGGGCAAGTGTCTGTTAGCAGAGATTTGACTGTATTTGGGCAAATTACCATTTCAAATGTAGTAATACATTTATAATGAAATCCATTGCTTACTCTTCAGAGTACAACAGTGATAAGAAAGCATAAATTTTAATCAGCCACCTCAAATGGCAAAGTTAACGACAAGATCTATACTTTTCAAAGGATGTATTTAACAATGAGAATCCACAAGTACTTTTTTGCCAAAGGGCCATGAACTACCATAGAGGTTTAAACATCCACATTTTATGATCAAATATTGGATTTCCATCATGTTGTTCCTATATCATTTCTGCTCTAGCATCTTGTGTGTGCAGTTCAAAGCTACTGGATTTCCTGAAAGAAAGGAAAACCGATAATCAGTCAAGCCAAAATGATTATTCTTCATTGACACATATTTTTTTAAACAAGAATCTCGCTGCAAATACTAGAATACATTAAAATGAAGTAAGTAAATGGACAGTTGAATTTCAACAATGAGCTAACCAACTGAATGCAATGGAACAATAAAAGAAAGAAAGGGGCTTCCAGTTTACTTAAGGCTGGTTTACAATTATTCTGGGATGAGCACAAGCATAAGTGCAAGCATAAGTGCTAGCATAACCACAAAAGTTGTTTACAGTTGTGATAAGCACAACCTTAGACACCATACACAAGTGCAGTGTTTTCACAATTCTGATGGATGCTGCATGATAGGAGATAGGTCAACTACCAAAGTTGTGCTTGTCCTTTAGCTTATTCACCTTGGTTCCACCTTGGGCCCCCTTAACGATACCTACAATTGCTACCATGATTTAGCAAGGTTTGATTACCGATCCAGGAACTCTAACACCATCCTCATTGCTTCCATTTACACTAAACAATTTGATATTTATATTGATGACTTTACCTAAGACATGAATAATGACAGCATGTTGTAAGAAAATATTTCAAAATCAGTATAACTTTTTAATCTCATTATAATTTATCATTGTTTCAAATGCAAAGAAGTTATTAAACACTCAAGACAGTGTTATATCATTTATCTGAACACCTTAAATTTCATCAAAAATACTCTGCTCCACGTCGTAGTGTGTAGTTCCATAAATTATCCCTACCTATCCCACAAAAGAGATTTTTCATAAGACCCTCACCCCTAGAAATTCCAATTGAGCTTCATACATTTCCTTAAAAGGTTTTGGTCTCTGAGACCCCACCACCAAGAATTTCCAATCCCTTCTTGGGGGTAGTTTGGACATTTTCTGGAACCACACATTTAAAGTATGACTTCATTAGAAATACTTTATGAAATATTTTCCACAGGGTGAGGAAGGATGGTGGAGGGAGGTTCTCCAAGCCACAGAGGACAGCTAGCATTTCCCTCTTGATGTTGGAGTAACGACTTTTTGTTGTGGTCAACAACTTGCTGGCAAACTCCATTGGACCATTGAAATATGTCCTGGGCACAAATTAGCCCAAAGGGCAGAGTCAAAATCTGTATCTTCAAAACAGCGAATTGAAGGTTGTCAACAGCAAGCTCTCCATGCCCATGACGCATACAAGGAAGTTGACCCAGACAGTAGGCTTGGTAAATTTTGCCAAGATTCCTTGCTCAACCAATGAAACACGTTACTCCTTGAAGGGCTTCCTGAGGGCCTCTGGAACTCTTTGTGGAGGGTGCATGACTGGGGGAACGGCAGGATCAACTGTAATGCGATATTCACCCTGAAAGCAACCAACACCTTCAAAGCAATCCTTAAACTGTTTGAGCACCCACTCTTCAGCAGCTGGATCTGGTCACAGATAGGTCGAGGTGTGGTGCTTGTTCTGGAAGCCCCCCTTATGGTTCGTGATACTGAAATTCATGGTTACCAGGTTCAAATCTTTACTTGTTGGTAGGCCTAGTATGGTTGGGCCATCAGCATCAACAATATGAAATGGGCATGGTTTACAGGAGCCACCATAATCCAGTTTAAGTACATAAGTGCCATAATGACGAACAGTATGTCCACCAAATGCAGTGATGATGGTGCTGGATGGTGTGAGGCTAGTGGGAATGCCACCAGGGTTACAGGATGCATTTGGGAAGAGTGATTTGTACGTACTCAGAGAGATAACGTTTCCCTCAGCGCCAGTATCAACCTTACACAAGAGTGGTTTCTTATAGTGATCCGAGACCGCTTCCACCTTTAGGAGGGTTTGAGTGTCATTCTTGGTGACCTGATTAACTGACAAGGTATGGAAGTATAGCTGATCCGGAACTGATGTTTGGGGGCTGTCTTCCCTGTAATCACGGGCCTCAAGGCTATGGAAAGCTTCTTCCTGTCAGATTTCCCTTTTTGAGGTTTAGGAGGCTTTGGATGAACATGCTTAGTCTTCCCTTTTTTGTCAGACTTTGATGAACGACAGACTTTCCTCCAGTGGTTCTCTTTTCCACTAGCACCACATTTTGAGCCATAGGCAGGGCAAACGGATAATGGGGCCACGGGCCCTGATGGAGGACTGCAATCTACGATTGCTTGATATACTTATATGGAAGATTATATAGACAACATATAGTGTAAGTATTTCCTTTATGTGATTATCTTTGGTTATACTGAAGCATGATGGAGGCTTCAACGTGTAGTCACTTCTGGTATCTGACCTCCATTGACAAAGGCTGTATATCACTAAAGAGGTCATGCACTTGCACCATCGTCTCATACTTGGACCACCATCTGGCCTCTGAGTAGGACTTAGGGAACTGTCCAGTTGTTGCTTTGAAAGCATATCTTGAGCAGGCACTGTGTGCAACGAGGCTGACCCATGACTTCATGAACTTCTCAAGATTTGGTGTAGCCATCTTTTCACCAACATGATCAAGAGTATGATTGAAACAGCCAATGTCCACCAGGTTTGGGTACAAGATCTTCAGATGCCTTATTGCTACATTATTGACAGATGCACGATCCCTTGCAGCAGCAAGTAGAGAGCTAGGTGGAATTGAAAAGTCTACAGACAGAGTACTTAGTAGTTGGTGTGCTAACTCCTCCCCATTCATAGGTTTTGTAACTAGAAGAAGCTGAATCAATCGCTGGTGAACTTTCCATTCAAAACAAATCGCAAAATAATATTCAGGGCCTCGGCAACATGAGTTGTCCTATCAAAAATGATACTCGCATCCCTTCCTTCAATTTCTTCTTTTTCTTTCTTCCTTTCATCTTTGCCAATAACATCTATAAAGTCTGAAAGATGTCTACTCGAAGTCAGAGAAAATGCTTCCTCTTCTAGTAACTCCCGAAAGCAGTCAATCTTATTTAATGGAACTCCTACTTTCATAAATGATCTAACAACCTTAACTCTGTAAAATCTGTGTGCAAGAGATAAGCTCTCACCCTTCGGGTGAAACTGATTATCATACTCCTCTAAACTCTTTGCAATGTCTCTCTCCCTTGCTTCCTTCTTTTCAAGGCATTCTTTTCCAGAAGCATGCTTTGAAGTTTTCACATGAGTCTCTATTATTGTCTTTTTGAGAGCAATTTCTTCGCGACAAGCATTGCAAAACAGTTGACCATTTGACTTCGAAACGGTAAAGTTTTCACCTGGAAACTCTGTAAGTCTGGCAGAAGCTGTCACATTTTTTGGGTTAGACTTTGATTTAGGTGGATGAAAGGATTTGCCATGTTTCGGGAGATTGCATTGCACCTTCCTCTTCCTTGCTAGATCTGACGCTGTTGGGGATTTAAGTCTGTTTAGTATTGTGGACGTAGCTGATGCCTCTCTCTCTCGACTCTCTTCCACTAGCACAACTTCATGTGCTGATAGTTCGGATGGTTTACCCAAATAGGCACTGGAAGTTGAAGAACTAGCGTAAGTAGCTTTGCCGTCTTCCGCCATTTTGGAAATTGGAATATATTAAATGAGTCCCAGACTCCCAGTTGCCCAACGTGGCCACGTCCGTTTCCTGTGGGGAAGGGCAGTCTAAGCCCTAGTCTATTGTCACATATTTCTCCACAGGAAATCAGGAATCTCAATTTCGAGATTGTACCTAACTCTGATGTATTTATTTTCGATATTTTGACATATTTTCGGGAATTTTTCTTACTATTATGCTGGCATAATGATCGATGCTGATTCCTCACTATTATGCTCAAAATTATGCCGGCATAATGTGGACAACGCTAGTCAACGTGAGTTGAGGTGCCAGGTGAAATTTCTTTAATTTGATTATTTGTTGCCTCTTCGGTCCGGGCGATATCCAGATTGGTATCAAGCGTGAGAGTGGCGTCCTTGTCCAGGAGTTTGGTTTGTGTACGCTTGGAGTTAGATCCAAAAACAACAGCGTCGATGATGTGCTCATCAGGTTTCATAAATCGACATTCTTCGACCAGAATTCGAATTTTCTTGACAAATGAATCCACTGACTCACCAGGATGTTGCTTCAGGGTCCTGAGTTTGGATCTTGACAGCCGAAAGTTGCTCTTTGGAGACAAAAAGCTCTCAAAGCGAGTCCAGTAGGTTTCAAGTTTCTTTTCTTCCTAGCTAGACAAGGCCCACGTGGAAAACTAATTCGTTGCCATTGTCAGTAGTAAAATGAGCCAGTATAGCGGAGAGCCAATCAGAATCGAGTATTTTAAAAATGGACCAATCAGATCGCAGGATTTTCACATTCCATTCTATCGCCATTTTGAAAACCGCGGAGGCGCCTGAGCACGAAAAAAATACATAAAAGACACGTGTGGTATGATTTTAAATTAGGAAAAAAATGCGTGTAACACGAAGACGAAGACGAAGACGACGAAAGCGAAGTCAAGCGGGTGGCGCTTCAGCGAGTACGGTTCGTAGGATATTACGTAGAGGACCGTCTTTACAGGACAAGATAGCAGCGGGTGGGAGTATGTTTTTATCAGGACCATCACCTTTTGGGAAATTGGGATTTCTTTTAGGAAAACAAGCATTAAAGGGGATTAAAGACAATGTACTAAGATAAAAATACAATAAAAGAGGTTTTATTTACAACATTTTTTGGTGCGGATTTTTTTCAGTCTTTTAGCAGATGGTTTTGCTGTTTGTCCAGTTGTTTTTGGAGATAGTTCCCTCGAATCCTGAGTGTAGTGGTGTAGTTGTACATCATCTTATTGATTTGGTTGGATTTTGTGGTCCATTTTTCGATGTTTTCTTTCCTTTCTTTGATAAGATGCAAGCTTTTTTCTGTCCTTTCAAAGAGTTGCATGAGATCTTCGATGATTTGGTTTGTTTCTTGAATGAGATGAAGGAGTTTTTGTTTTTCTTCTTGATCCATGTTTACGAATGAAAGAAGTGTGTGATTAGTGGTTGAATTTATAGGAAAAATCGTGTAAAAGATGTCAATATATCTTTTTTTGTCAGTTGTAACAATGGCAGATCGCGTGTCGTTTCCACCTGTCAAGAGGGTATTGACATTTTCACTGACAGATAGTGCGTCTAAAGTGAGTAAATCCAAGAAGAAATGATCTGTGACAATGCCGGAGGAATTACCGTTGGGAGCTATTTCTGATACAGTACCTTTGGTGGATAATTCTTCAAAGGGGATCACTTATGAAAGCCATAAGAAAGTTGAAACTTGCAAAAAAAAAAGAAATTTTCAAAAAATAGGAAACCATCTCAGTCTCAGACGTTGAAGAGGAAGAAAGTATCAGTGAAAAAGATGATGAAGAAGTCTAAAAAGGCTCAGGAAGGGTTGGTTTTGAGTAAAAAAACGACATTGAACAGTTTAATATCAAGAATGAATTTTGCAAAAGTACCACTAACACAGTTGTTGTCAAAATAAAAAGATTGTTTTTTATTTGAAAAAATGTGTTTTTTACAAGTTACAATAGATCCAAATATCTATAATAATCATCTGCCGAATCGAAAAACATGTAACCTTCCGTTTTTATTACGTGAAAAATAGGTGTGAAAAATGGATTGAAATAGGGGTCGTTATAAAGCAATGTAACGTGATTTTTTTTTAAATAATTGAAAAAAACCCGTAGGTAATAAGAGAAATTCTAAAACGGAATGTTAATTTTGACTTGTTCCATGTACAACTTTCCATTCTACTTTAGGACCTTGTTCATGAATGATTAACCTGACGGCGTTACATAATTGAGTACCATCATAATGATCAGGCATTTCTACATGGAGTTGAATTGCATATAAAAAGTCTTTTTTTTCTTTCAAATTAATCTTGAAATCGAACTGAAAAAAACAAAAAAGGAACTAGATAACTACTAGGTACTTAGTGATTTCAACTCTTTCTTCATGATATGGTTGACACACTTCAAAATGAACTTGAATAGTAAATATTTCAAACAAATCAAAGATAGGAAGAGGAAGAAAATGATATAAAAGTCTTCTAACGTTTCTTTCTATGATACTTAAATCTATAATGGAATCATATGTAGGTCTATTTAAATAGACATGAATCGTGAGTGAAGTTCGTGTGTCTTGATTTTCGAATATGTCGTTATCGAGATGATCAATAATTTGTTGAAAAACAAGCAGAAAACTTCTTTGAAGCACGAAATCGAACTGAAAAAAATAAAAAAAGACAGAAAGTTGTTCAAAGTTGATTTCTAAGACTGTACCCAGAGAAATAGGATTGACTGTATTATAGCAAATAAAGTAACTAGGTGTATCAGATTCGTACAACGAAAACCATAAATCTTGATCAAAGGCCTAGATAAAATGTTCAGAAATATCTAAAAAGTTTTTATTATCGATCATCTGAATGATTTAATGTAAAAGCATTCATTTCATTTCGAAGTTGTGTTTGAGTTGCTTCGGAATAGCGACGAGTTGTTTCATGTAAATGATATGCAAAACATTGATATCCTTGTATGACGTGAGTAGCAACCTAAAACGAAGAATTATTATTGTTATTAACGTGAAAATAATACATATAAACCAGCAATTCAGCTTGTTTTGGTGCCTAGGAAAAAAATATCTTTTGTTTCTGACGACGATATAATAATCTGGACATGGAATATAAATATTCAAAGATGCTGTTCAATTGAAAATCGTCTTCTTAGAAATCAATATCAACCATCCTATCGCGATATTGTACATTTATGGTTCTCATGAACAAAAAGATGATTTGTTGTTCTAATAAAAAATGACGATCGGAATGGAATTCGCAACGTAATAAGAATTTGAGTAATTCTTTTAAGATCAGGTCGTGAGTCTAAAAAAAGAAGAGAAATGAAAAAATTAAAAAGTATTTAATCGTTCTAATAATCTTTCGTGAAATTGTTCCAATAAAGCTTGACTACTAATATGTAAATGAAATATTCTATTGGCTCTTTCTAATTGCCGTTGCATCCATGTAGGTTCATGACGTTCAGCGTCATATGAAACGTACAACGGTGCGTAATTTCGGATTCTTTCTCGCACGTTTATCGTTGTTTGTTCGGCCGTCATCATATTAGACATCATCATTTTTATTACCAAATTAGGCATCTACGGGAAGAAAATTTGTTTCTCAATTGGTAAGGTGATCTGTATCAGAGTAGATAAAATAATATCGAATTATGAATTCATCCTCTCTTACCCATTCTAATTGGTTGTCCAATGTGGGAGAATCAATGAGTTCTCGAAGACGTCGAATGACCTCTTCCCTCGTCATGTTGAGGACATCGTTTGCAATGCGCTCCGTATCCATGTTGGATCAATGGTTAATGATTTCCGTTCTAGCAGCCTCTGCAGCAGCGGCAGCGTCGTTGTCGTCAGAGGACCAATTGGTCTGACTGGGTTCACGACAAAGCCCGCAAGTATTGTGATGCCTTTCCCATTTCATCTGAAAGCGACGGTGTACATATTGTCTGCAACAAGGGAGTTGGACACTTCGTTCGCAGGTCTCAGATTTTAGGTGGCATACGAAACACTCGTACTCGCTCGTGACGACATCGGGCTCTTCATGTTTCAGTCTTTTGCTGTGTCGTTCAGCCATCCTTTTTTTACATAAATATAAATATACAATAAGGATAGTGACGAAAGACATTGTTTTTTTATGACATGTACGATACCTCTTTCGTTTTCTTCGTCTTCTTGCCGTCTTGTGGGTTGTTGTTTTACCTTGTTCACTCACGCTAAAGGTTTGTGAAGAATGCGACTTCGTGCAATGAAGGTGTTCCTTTGTATAGCTCATCTGTCACCGTTGACATGTGGTATCCTGGGGGGTACCCCCATCCCCCTGTATGTTAATTTTTATGACAAGAGACAGATGGAAAATAGGTGTCTTTTTTATTTTTTAAGAAACATGTCAAATAAAAATTCTTTTCAAGTTTTACTACTACTACCACCACCATCATCATCAAATGCTAATCGTTTTGCAATAGAACCTAAGGGTTTCACAACGGAACCCCAAATAGAACTCTCGGATTTTTTCTTCTTCTTTTTTCCTGACGGATCCCAACTTGTCCACCCTTTGGCTGGTCTCAACTGTTTGAGGTATCGCGGTGTCTTTCTCATCTTTCTCAAAGTTTTCTTTACTGCAGCTTCTAGATCTGGTTCAGGTCCTTCTTCGGCAAACGGTAATTCACTCCACGGTACGTTTTCTGGTACTATTGCTGGTTGTTTTTTGGGTATTTTGATGGGAAGTGTCTGTGGTGGTGTCACCGGTTCTCTCTTTGGTGCTCTTCTGGGTGTGGTGACCGGTTCTCTCTTGGGTGTGACCTGGCTCAAAATTCTTTTAAGCAACTTCTGTTTCACAGCAGTGACCAAATCTCCTTCTTCATCTTTTCGTGATTTGGCCAACGTGGTAGGATCTGCATAACAATGCGAGAGGGTCAAAAGTAGCATCACCTCGATTTTCCTTTCTAACTTTTAATAGGCCAAATTGAATTTTTAAGCAGAGGTAGCACAGCACTTGACGATAGCCTTTCATCTGAATGTCATTTGGAATTGAATGGCATCAGGTCAAATTAGTTGTTGGGTTTTGTACTGCATGATACATAGCTTATAAATACGCAGAAACACATATATGTATAAACAGTGTCCATACCATGTGATAATGGCTGAGACGTTGTTCCCTCAGTTGTGCTCCCTCTTGCCTGATGATCCAGCGAGTCAGGAACATTGTTAGCTGGTAAATAAGGTGAGAAACACACGGTATGTCAAGTTCTTCTCTTGATAATGCAAATTCCTTCATGACCATGGTCTGAAATTAGTCAATTACCAGAGCTTTCATAATGAGGCATTCCACCTCAGTCTCTGAGTACATTTTGTTTAAACGCTGAATGAATCTAATACATGGCCATTTTCAAACCACAATTTATGCCCATCATTTGTCAATAGCCTTACAGCTATAATAATATATCATACCAGTTGATGGTGCATGGGAGGTTGTGCCTTCAACATGTGCACATTCGCCCACTCTTGGCTGAGAAGCAGGGTGGTCAAAACGATCATCTGATAAGAAATATACATTTATTCCAGAAAGAGAATAAATTAGATCCAAATTAAAAATTAATCTGGAGCAATAGACTGCTTACTAAATTAAACATTGTTATTTTGTTAATTATAATAACAATGATGTGATGTATTGATAACTGAAAAAATCAGACTGAAAGCAATTAAACCATATATTTTTTAAAAAATTATTCCCACGGGGTATGAGCACAAATAATTTAAAAAAATTTAATATTGAAACAAGCATAAAAAGCATCAGAAAAAAATGCCCTGTAATTGCAGACAACCTCCAGCCACTACACACCAATGGCATTAGTGCACTTGTAAGTATAATTTTACCAAAAGGAAATAGTCAGAACATGTATGAATGCATTGTGGAGTTATGTCAGAATAGTAACATTTGCAGAAGGTACAGCAAGTGCTTTAAGAAGTTTGGTTTAAACCTAACAACTTAAGCAGCATGTTAAAATTTTCTAAAAAACAAAATAAATGTGTGTGATCATGTATTTCAATGTGTTTGGAATCAGATGGTGAAGAGAATATCGTGTAATTGACATATATCGTTGTAAAGGGAAGTGAATACCATCAGATTTTAGAGCAGCTTCATTGT
>NC_089322.1:1230000-1267500 GCF_036669915.1 Pocillopora verrucosa | reverse complement strand
TAGATAAAGAAAATTGCTTGAGACCTATGGCTCTGTCAATTTCAATGAGCACCCCCCAGGAATTTGGGTTTTAGACGGGTTTTAGACAAGTTGTAGGTCCCCACCATGAGGCATTTGCTCATAACGGGCTGTCTGGTGTGGGGCATTTGACAATTCACTCATAAACAAAGAATTATACATCGTTACTTTTTTAAAACACAAACCTGCTTTATTAATCATAAAAAAGATTAGCCCTAAATAAACAATGCAGATAACTTTTTAACCCATTGGAAAATAGACATGGCCCACCACCACCCACATAAATTCACATTCCACATGAAAGAAAATAAACACAAAAAAGCCATGGCACAGTACGGTACAACATTGATGATTTTCGGGGGCTGAAATAATTTAGATATTGTGGTTTGGTGGCCGCAAGAAAAGAGCCTAGAAGGTTTCATCAAAATCTTCGAAGGTAAGTTCATTTTAAATTTATATTATAAATACGTATGATATCATAGTTTTGTTTGTAAATATATGAGCTTTGAGTTTACAGTGCAAGCATATGGTCTTCGTTTGGATCAATTTCAATATGCTTTATTCCAAAAAAAAGTTGAGTGCATGAATAACAGTCATAATCAAACTATAACAATAGCCTTCCCAAAGGATATGGATGAAAAAGATAAACGACAACTTCCCTACTGACCAAAGGGTGGGGGAGGGTGGGTACAAAGACAATGTAACAGCATAAACTTGTACATAACATCCAAACACAGACGATGACTAAAACCCCTGAAATTTGAGAACTTCATGTAAACCATGTGACCCATCCCAATTAATCTTAGTATAATACATAACTTTTTTTTGAGTACCCCAAAATAACACACAAAATCTGTACCGGCTTAAACTCTTCAGGCTTTAGTTCGAATGAAGTATGTTGTGCACCAGTCATTTGAAACCCCTGCAACCCCCCACCCCCCTCAGGCATGAGCAAGACATTCACTTTTAATGCAAGTGAAAGCAAGTGAAGCCAGAGTACCGACCGTGAAGTCCCTGGTCCATGGGAGAAAAATTGAATGGTGAACTCCCCCGCCCGCATATGTTCCACACACATGGTACTCCCTTGTAAAAGGAAACTTGTTATAGTCAAGCGTATTATAAACAAGGGATCAAATGAACACGCTGATTTCAGTGCAGCTAGCAATATACTTGTAAAGGCCCCACAATAGACAAGGAACAAGACCACTATTTGAAAAAGATAAGACATGAATCCAGACGGCCCCCAAAAATTGCTTATTAACTTTCAGCTTAATCATAATATCAAATAGGTCGTAGACAATCAAGTCTTCTGAGATAAGAGTTGCAATGAGTCAATCAATTATGAATGCAATATCATTGAAATCTGCCTACCTTTCATGAACCGACTTTGAAAATTTCTCTTGTTATAATAGCCTTCATCGATACATTTCAAAAAGAAACTTTGCAAAGCATTATAATTTGCCGTATTTCATCATCATCATAATCATAATCATTTATTAGCCATTATTTAAATAAAAGTACAATAGTAACAGTTGTATGTAGGTGAGGAGACCTCTAAGAAACCACCAGGCTTATAGGAGAGGCCACCTTGGTTAGCGAAATGTCGCTTCAATAATCGCAGAATGATCTGATCAGTCGAGTGAGTCAATATAGATGGCATTCCCCGCCTAATGGGGGACCAAAATGGAGTGAATGCAATCTGAAGGGAAGGTCTCCCTTTATCCCGCTCATGCCCAAGGAGGGGGGACATGGAGCTTCAAATGACTGGTGCATTATTTGGTGAACAAACAAATCTGTTTAATCTGTAGTATAAGTTAAAATAACTTATAATGTATTGCAATTGAGGTATGATTTCAGCTTATACATCTATGTAAACTTTCCTGATCTCAAGTACGGGTGACCAAATCTCCTGGACATGTATGAAGCAGGCTGTGCCTGTGTATGAAGAAAGAATTAAATGTTTTACCTACCATTGACCTACGAATTTCTACACTTATTTTCGCCGCTTTTTGAACATCTTTGGACGATATTTAATGCTTTTTTGTGGCTTTTTTGTTGTAGAATTAACGGACCTCTACTTTTCTTAATCCAATAACTTATATTTGGAGTCGAGAAGACAGAGATCTCCTGGGTTTTAACGATTTTACACTGTGCCAAATAGCTTGCCTTATTGATTTTATTTAAAATTACAAAAGGTCTTTCTCCTCAAGTTGCCTCCATTTCCAGTCTCTCCACATTTCATAGTGATACTGTTCAGTGATGTTCAATAAGACCCATCCATCACTATCAACTCGCTCTAAGATACTTGCCACATCTATCAACTCTTCTGTGGTCTCCTTGGTCCAAACTTCGAAGGCTCTATCCCACCTGTAATGAAAAAATCTTTGTCTCGACTTCCCCTTCCTTACCTGCCTCCAGTAATCAAAATCTACCACTTCTTCTGTTGTCATCACTGCATGGTAACACCCTCTTGGAACATTTATCCCTTTCTCCTTCCTTAGTTTGAAAAGATATCGCTCAGTGATGGGGTTAAGGCCTTGGAATACCTTCCTTTCTTCTTTAGAATAGAGCATCTGTAGGGTTGGAAGCTCTGAAGAAAATCAGTCTCCATTAGGAAAGAAAATCTAATGACACTTGGCTGGTGAAAGACTGTCTTCACCAAATTGGTATTAAAATGCACATTTGGCTTAATTTCATCGGGTAAGTACCACTTACCAAGTATCAGTATGTTAATGATAATATGCTATAAATTAACTCAAGGGACAATGAAAACAACCGCATCGTTATGTTAACCCAACAAACAAATTTAGCAATTAAAGGACTATTAATCATTAGATATATTTATAATAATTTAACTTAAAATTCATTGCAGACACAAGGCAATAAAAAACATCCAAAACTAGTCATCAAGGGAAACAAAACTCAAAAGTAATAGTACTAAAATAATAATAATAATAATAATAATAATAATAATAATAATAATAATAATAAGAACAATAATGATATTCCCCTAAATTACTTGGCATGTTAACAAGAACATCTCTGCATAGTATAAAATGATTATAATAATAGTAATAATAATAATGATATTCCCCTAAACTACTGGGCATGTTACGAGAACATCTCTGCATAGTATACAACAACAACAACAACAGCGGTAAAAATAATAATAGTGATAATGACGATGATGATGATAATAATAATAATAATAATAATAATAATAATAATAATAATAATAATGTAAGAGAAAACCCAAGCAGAAGAAAACCACAGATCACTCACAAATTCTGCATACCTCGTGAGAAGCATCATAAGGAGGCTTGAGGAGCTCATACAAGACCAAATCTTCATCATCTGGTTCACTGGCTGTAAAAAGGCACAACAATGCTTTCTTTAGCGAATAACCAAAAAACAAGGTTTATAGAGATGAATAATTATGGAACAATATAGCAAAAAATTTATATTACAAAAACAAAGAGACAAAGAGTGAAAATGGTCAACATATTAATTACCTTGAATATTGTTTTCATTTGACAACTCTGTCTTTGTCCCGTAGTTGAATGTCTAATGGCAGAAGAGGAGGGGGGACAACAAATGGATCATCTTCCATATCTTCATAATCCTTCTCAAAATCCCCTAATTCATACTTACCAGGAAAAGCAACACTAAAACCAACAGAAACCTCTTCCATGGTTTTGTCAGGACTAAATGGACTCGCTCCTGATCTGCATTTCTTAATTCCATCTTCACCTATTCTTGCACTGCTGTTTTCACCAGCACAATGTATAAGTCCTGTACCACTTACTACAGATTCTTTGTCACTGCAAATATTCTCTTGACCCTACATCTCATAGTTTCAATGGTAGAGCAACCAACTAGCCCAAGGACACTTCCATGGCCACCTTCTTCACAAGCTGGATGACAACTTTCTTGGGTACTGGGACAATTTTTAATGTCACATACTGGTTGCCCATTCATGATAATTTTCGCAAATGAATTCCGCAGGAATGGCATATCCCTTAAGCTGAAATTCATTTCCAAGTTGTTGAGAAATGCACTGATAAAACCCAACACAAAGACACCACAGTCAAAAACGTTCTGTCCTTAAGAAGGCAACTTTTCTCTTTCCTCCTGACTTAACCTTCGAAATGAAGAAATATCAACATTTGCAGTTTTGAATTCCCTGCACAAGACCTGAAAAACATAATCACTCCTTCGATCTTTACAAAGGGAGTCAAATTCCCCATACAACTTCATTGGCCTGTCTATTAAGACACACCACCAGTGACCAGGGCAATGAACAGGAAATACAAACTTTTCATACTTGTGAAAATCACACCTAAGCATTTCCTTAAGACCCAGCTCTTGGATGCAGTGATTTAGCCAAAAGGTGCTTGCCACATACACATCCTTTTTCTGACTTATTAAGAATGGACCAATGTAGTTGATCACGACATCATTTATTTGGTTACCTGGCTTGAGGGTACGAACATCTTTTGCTTTGACTTTTCCATGGATTGTGGCAATGATGGTATCATCACTTATGGTACTGCTTAAATCTCACGCCTCATCCAGTGTGCAATGAAAATTTGTGTGCAGCTTAACTTCCGGCAAGTCATTCACTCTCACAGGATTGCCATAAGATCCAGGCCCTTGAAGGTTTACAGCAGCAAAATCTGGGTTCTGATATGCTTCTCTCTGAATGTAACCTAGGCCATCTTTAAGGGACAGTGCAAGAGCAGATGTCCTATGCGACTATCAAGAAGTACAATTGCATCTGCTTTCAAGAGCAGAGTAACAAAGTGATATTCCTTTGTCCTCACAATGAGTGATGGTCTCTCATCTGCCTGGCACAATCCCAGAAGAAGGGAATAAAATTCCTGGAGACTGCTGGGGTCAAGGGAATTGCAGCACCATCCACAAGTGCCCTCAAGGGTAAATCTAGTCTTTGAAATGTACAGTTCTTCCTAATTGCTGCCTCCTCCATTGCTAAAATACTGTAGTCACCATCAAGACCCCGCATAAGCTCTAAAGGTACAGAAAATCCACAGCCAACTTCACAAACCTGTTTTAACCAAATGATGTCTGCTGCCAAATCTAGGTCAAACAAATTGAACATAGTAGGTCCTTTCCTGGAACAACCTATTGCATTGTTCATTGCACAAAGTCCACAGAATGAGCTGTACCCTCGAACTTGCATACACTCCTGACTGCCATTGTTGCTACTTAGGCGCACTTGGCTCTGTACATCTTTATTTGCATGCTTGTCAATAATCTTTAAAAAGTACCTCAAGTTACTTCTTTCTGTGGCATTATCTTGAGAAGGATTTATGGCTGCAAGAAAGCCCTTCAAGGGCATTACAAACTTGGCCAGTTCACTGCAATAAGGATCAATGTTCTCTAGATGTTGCTGACACTTGTCCTTCAACTCAGCTGGCTTCCATAGCATTCCTTGATTGCTTCCTGGCATGAACAGCAATGATGTGGATGGCTCACCGAGGATGACTTCATGGGTTTTCAGACTTCCTTGGGGTGTACTGCATCTGTTGGATCCGACATCAACATTTACATCATTTGTATGGTCAAGCAGATCATCCTTATTGAACACTGGCTCATCAACACCGCCTTGGGTGCTGGGTCTTTTGATACTGTCTTTATCATGGTATGAAGTACTAGCCTCAGTTGTACGGCTACTTAACAGAGGGGTTTCCTTTGGAGCTGTCTGAGATGTTTTCATTATACTATCATCAGATGGTACAATGCAACCATCTATTGTTACACAGAAGAGCCCACAGTTAACAGCCATCTGAAGCACAAGATTCTGGCAGCAGGGATGAAAGCATGGAGTTTCTTTTTGCTCTCCAACGCATGACAAGCAGTCAGAGTGTTCCTCTTAACTGGTGAGATGACTTAGAATTGACTTTCCCAGGTTTTGCTTTCTGTCTCTCTCCCAAAAGATTGTACCATAGAGAAAGTACTGAAAACCCGAAGCCTGTAAAGTTTGAAGGCCAGTTACAGACTTCTGGTGAAACACAGCTTCTTCTTCCTCTCTGTCAGAAATCGACGATTCCATGGCAAGGAGTCCATAATCCAGAACCTGACAATAACTCTTCAATAAATCATCAATACTTCTATGGTGAGCCACTTTCCTCAACCTTAGACTTCGATTATACATATCCTTACGCACAGTTAGGCCAAACTCTGAATGAAATTGTGCATATTCAGCAAAGATAACTTGGGGGGTGTTGCACAAAGGGGAAGTTCACACTGCTTTTCCTTGAACAAAACCATCTGGCCACCAAAAATGGATTTAACTACCAATTGCTCTCCACATTCTATCTCCACCTTGAACATTCCGAACGTGGATTTTGGAAGAGAACTTTGTCTCCCACCTTAAATTCCCGCTCTTTAGCTCTATTAAGAGCCCGTTTGTGATTCTTTTGAATGGTGCATTCTGTTGCTTCAAGGACATCCACCATCTTAGGTTTGTATTCTTCACTCAAGTTGAAGAGGTATTTCGTGATGCTCTGTACCTGGAATTCTGCCTCTGAATCCACTGATTGAAGTGGGATGTTGTTGTGACTGTGGGAAGGTGGAGAATGTGAATTTCCTTGTACTATCTTCTTAACAGCTGCTGACAGCTGCTTAGCTGAAACACCCAATGAGGACAATAATATGGTCTCAGAAGAAATTTGCAGGATGGCCTCTGTTATCTCTTCTAATTTAGATTTATCCATGGAAGTGCTTTCCCCATGTCTCTCAAGTTCAATGAAATCTTCTGATGAAAATTCATAATCCTCAAGGCAACCATCTTCAATACTTTCTGTCCACATACTATCATCTGGGATGATGTAGTCCACCAAGCAGGAAGGCTCACGGTTCTTATATATTCGAAAAGGCACATCATTAATTGTGCTGTGCCACTTGCAATTCAAAAGGTCTGCAATAGCAGAGAGTAGTAAAGGCCAGACATTGGCCTGAAGATCTCTAGGCAACTGTTGTAAAAACCTTGCAAGTAACCTTTTGACTTGCTTGTTGAGATTTTCTATCTGGCCTTGAGACTGTGGGTGGTGTGGCCTACCATGAACCATAATAATAATAATAATAATAATAATAATAATAATAATAATAATAACAATAACTTTATTTAAGTGTCAGTGTATTTTAGCACTGCTGTGCTAATTGGAGACACTGTAAATAAGGAAACATATATCGTAAATGAACAGCAACTCGTTAAAAACCCCAACTGGTAGGAGGCAGACCAGTTGGCTATTTACAAAGCGTGCAGGAGTTGAATTCGGGGCCACCGAAGACAAATCCATCCAGTGGCAGGGAGGAGGACTTGAACCCGGGACCTCCGGCTTACAAGTGCAGCGCCCTAACCACTAGGCCACGCTCGCCTCCTCAACCATGCAAACTTCAAATTCTTTGCAAAGTTTTTGCACTACCTCTCCAATGAATTCACCACCATTATCTGACTGAATTACAGTAGGTGACCCTTCCTTGATGAACAAGGCCTTCAGAACGGCATACACTTCTTCTGCAGAGTTTGTTTATAACGGGAACAGCCAACAAAACTTCGAGAAACAGCACTTGACTGTTAGAATGTAACGGTAGCTCCAACAATTATTCTGCATAAAACTACGGTGCTTCTTTGGGGCCATGTCAATAAGGTCACACTGTAGTCTGGAATGGGGGCGAAAAGATCTAATGGGGACAGGAGGGGGAAGCACTCGCATTGGCAAGGGGTTGTTGACCTGACATGTTGAGCATTGAGCCAAGAAGGCCTTAATAAGGTTGAAAATACCCTTAAATACATATTTTTGATTGAATAGCCAACTCAAGGCATTCACCCCTCCAGGGAGGCAAGTATCCTCTCCAAGGACACCTTTAATGTAGTGTAAACTGTTTAATACACTATCTACAGCCTCTCTGTAGAGAAGTTGCTTAAGGTGGTAGTTAACCCTTATTTTGTAACTAAATGAAAAAGTGGCCTGTTTCCCTAGGATTTGACCAAACTCCATGAAATTTGAACAGAATATAGACTTAAGTAAGTTTGAAAGATTGACATGGTAAGTGTGAGACCACGCCCATTGGTTGCCATGGTAACTCCAGAAAACTTAAGTCAACTTCTGAGATTATGGCAAAGTTATCTCAGCAAACATATACCATAAAGCAATGAAACTTTCTAGAGACATTAACACTGTTACAAATTGTGCAATGAGTGAAACAGTTTTTTAGTATCGTCAAATCAATGTCGCTCTGACATAAAGAAGCACGTTTCCATAGCAACAAAATAAAACTTCACAAAAGACTAAAACTAGTTCACTCATTGCACAGTACAGCCAAAACTACACAACCTGTGAAAAAATCATGCAAATCCATTGAAAACTGGCAAAAATATGACTGCCACAAGATAGACAATTCTTAAACATATAACTTTAAGAAAACTGCTTCTAAAGTCCAAGACATGTGCTGTGAGTAAAATTCACCATAACATCCCCCCATTCTGTCAAGAAAGTTATTTTCTTGAAATTGTGTTGCACTAGGAAGTAAATATTAATTTGAAGGCCTTTCTCCAGCTAGATTAGATGGTTAAATGTGGAAAAGTTCAGTCCTCTTCATGAACCCTACTCTTTTGGAGTGACCACAACTTCAAAAATGGGTTCCACATATTTTATCTCCACAGTTTGCTCTCTACTAGTGGATGGTAACTCCTGAATGTGTTTCTTGGACTTAATATTCTTGATTCCTTGTTTAACTGATATCTCAGGCTTTGAATCAAGACCAAAAGCCCCTGAAGAGTATGACACTTCCCCTTTTGACTTTTGCTTTGCCCGTAAAATCTTCCTTTGTGTTCTGTACTTCACAGAAACTTTTCGTCCAGCAGTTACGATCCTTCTTTTGTCTTGATCTCTCAGGGCCTTCAACATACTTTGACCAGGATTAACCCCACTGAGATCCATAATGACTGCTTTGCTGGCTGCCCCAGTGTTAAACACAGCCACAGTTTCACAAACAGCAATTTGAACTTTACGAACTCCAACAAAGGTAGTTTTGGAACATCTGGACCACAATTGAGAATTGACACTTTCATTCTGGTTTTGAGTGAAACCTTGAAGACATCTTGATAAAAGAGCATTATCTGACAATCTTTTAAAAATTGGGTCCAGCTCTTTCATGAAAACTGCAGGAAGACGCTTGCTGTTGTCGTAGGTGTTTGTCTTATTATGCATGTCAGCCCAGAACTTACACCATGTGTCTTTACCCTTTGGACAGTGTCTGTGCTGCTTTTTGAGTGACATGTCCTCATCCACTATCATATGACACTGAATTGCTTTAATGCTTTCTTTCATCCCTTGAAGGTTGCCACAATTCTCTCTTATAGCATTACCATAATAGTTTTGAATGCGGTTGATAACTTTGTCAGTGAGCCTTCCCTTTCCAGCGACACCTTTTCCATCTGCCAGCTTTCTTCCCTTCATTTCCTTTTTAAACTTTCGGAGAGCTGTACCCATTCTCTTCTGCACATGGCCCACACACTCCTCTTTGACTACAGGATATTTGTCTCCAAATTTTGCAGTCATGGCTTCTCGCACTCGACCAAAAGAACTACTGTCACCATCTCCGACAAAAGTTGTATACTTGAGATGCAACTTCTCTACACTTCTGCCAAACATTTCTACTGCTGCAGAAGCCTCCATGTCCTCAGAGCTGGTAGAATGGTTAATGTGGCAATTTGTATGGCTGGCTTTCCAAGCTTTGTATTCCTCAGAATCTCTGTCCATATGCTCACGAGCTCGACACTCATAGCAAACAAGAGATTTGACCTCATAATCCAGAATTTCTCCAGTTGCCACTGAAATGACAAACACCACACCAATCTTTGAGGAATGGCCCCTTTTCTGCCATGTGCCATCAACTGTAACAGCTACTTTAGCCACTTCGGTTCCATTTTCATCTTCAATGCTGTTAGGATGTTTCAGTCAGCGGTCATCATGGCGGGAAGAAGCAAAATTTTTAGTTCGCCTATACTTTGGTTTCTTTTTGGCTTTTCTCTGTACATATTGGCATGTTCAAGTGGCAAAGATGCACACATCGGATTAGATATGCGCCTCGTCAAAGTAAACAAGCAAAGCTGGGATAATCATTGGTTTTTGAAACCGATATCATCCATTTTGTTTCGACTCAATATCCGCCATATTGGATTCGTGTGGAAAGCTCGAGTCAGATTCAGGAATTCGAGAGTCAACTACTACAGCAACTCCGATGCAAGCTTCAACTTTGAATATTTACAACTATGTGGCGACATATGTCCTAACCCGGGGCCTGCTTCCCCTCTGTTTGATGCACTTCACGTGGTGAGAGACAATGGAAAGCAAGGAGTATCCATCGGTCACTCGAACGTGCGAGGCCTCCGTAAGAACCTCCCCGAAGTGAAAATACTTTTACAGCATACCAACCTGGATATCCTAACCATTTCTGAAACGCATCTGACACAAGATATAAGCGATAACGAAGTAAACATCGATGGATACCGAATTCTGAGAAGAGATAGGTCACACAAAGTAGGAGGCGGAGTCGCTATTTACTTTAACATTAGCCTAGATTGTGTACGTATATCCAAATATGACAACGACGGCATTGAAGCTCTCTGGATTGAATTGAAAGCTCACTCGCAAAGATTACTTGTGGGTTGTGTATATAGACCTCCTGACGTTACATCTTTCTTTGATGAATTCAACCAAGTATTGAGTACAATTTGGATGTCTCGCAGGAATGTTGTGATCGCTGGTGACTTCAATTCAGATCAGCTTGCTACTAATGGAAATGGTGCGAAATTCAAACGCATCTTACAATCTTATAACTTTTGTAACATCATAAAAGCACCCACAAGAACCTCAGCACATTCTAACACTTTGATCGATCTGATTTTGACTATCAATACCTCAAAGGTCTCAAAGTCTGATGTGATTGAGTATTGCATAGCTGATCACAAATTCATCTACGTTATCTACAAGCTGAAGATCAGGAATCCAAAGCCTTTTATTAAATATGTCCACAACTTCAAGAACGTGTTGGAAAACCCGAAAGACTTCAAACATGACCTGGAAAGTGCTCCCTGGTGGGTCTGTTCCACCTTTGAGGACTTGGATGACATCACTTGGGCTTGGAATTGCATGTATAATGTTATTGCAAGCAGTCACATTCCCTTACGTAAAGCCAAGGTTAGAAAAAATTCACTACCTTGGATGAACAGTGAGATCCGGAAAGAGATGAATAAGAGATATAAACTTCTGAAAGCCTGTGATGGCACACCCGCTACTAATAAACTCTGGGTTGATTACAAATCCTCTAGGAACAAAGTATCTAAGATGCTACGACGTGCTGAAGCTCAATATTGGAAAAAGAAATTTACAGAGACCAAGGACTCAAAATCTTTCTGGAAAACTGTGAACGAGGCCACTGGAAAACCTAAGAATAAACATATTGGCCCCCTCAGAGATGCTGAAAATAAGGAAATCACAAATGACTACGAGAAAGCTGAACTGATTAACTCTTACTTCATAAATATTGGCAAGGAACTAGCTGAAAAATTCCCCGAAGCTGATGAACCCCATCAATTCATGTACAGAGTTACCCCCACTGTGCAGGTCTTGGAGGTCAACATCAACAAACTCAAAACTGATATCAAGACAATTAAAATTAACAAAGCATCTGGTCCTGATGGCATCTCTTCTCGTAGCTTAGCTATTGCAGGAACATCCGCCCTAGAGGGCATTGTAACTGTTTTCAAGAGCAGCATGGCTCAGTCCAGCTTCCCTAACACATGGAAGATTGCAAAAGTTAATGCAATCTTTAAAAAGGAAACCCAGCAGATGCTTCAAATTATAGGCCAATATCACTTTTAAGTATCCCCAGCAAGCTGCTCGAAAGCCAGATCTGCAACATAATTGATACCCATCTGAACAGCTGTGGCATAAAAAGCTGTAAACAGTGGGGGTTTAGCAAGGGACTATCGACTGAAGGAATGCTTACCTCTATGACTGAAGGATGGAAGACAGCAATTGACAATGGTCTGACAGTTGGAGCAGTCTTTATTGACTTCCAGAAAGCTTTTGACACTGTCCCCCATTATATTTTATCGCATAAACTACACGCCATTGGAATATCAGGATCTCTTCATGAATGGCTAATGAGCTATCTTACTGATAGATGTCAATTTGCTGAAGTTAATAATTGCAGGTCGGTCACTGACTATGTGCGATATGGAGTCCCTCAAGGCTCGCTTCTTGGCCCCCGGCTCTACACCATATATGTTAATGATCTCCCTGACCACATCGACTCGGGAGATCTATACATGTATGCAGATGACACTACAGTTTACTGTATTGGACCAAATGTTGACCAGGTTATGTTGTCACTAAATAAATCATTGGAGCAAGTTCTCCTGTGGAGCATTAAGAATCAGCTAACCATCCACCCAATTAAAACTGAAGCAATGATACTAAGTAAAACCTCTTTTGTTGGGCCTATACCTCCCCTCCACTTTAACACTGGCCATATCGACCTGGTTAATTACACCACTTGTCTTGGAGTTAAAATTGACAATAAGCTGACATGGTCTGTGCACATTGACTCAGTGAAGAAATCTTTTACGCAGAAGGTTGGAGCGTTGAAGAGAATGAGAATCCTTCCGAAGAAGGTTCTCGAGGAAATATACTTTAAAACAATTATCCCCAGTGTAACGTATGGAATTTCGGTATGGGGAAATTGTTCTCCTTCCGCACTGAACTCTCTAAACCATATTCATGCAAGAGCAGCTCGTATTGTGAATAACCTCGACTCAACGATGGCAGATGACACATGTCTCATGAAATCCGACTGGCTGCCCATCTCTTACTTCTATAAAAAATCTGTACTGTTTCTCTTGCACAAAGTATATTTTGGAACAACGACCCAGTCGATATGTGAACTGTTTTCTAAAAGAGTTTCTTCTAGATCTTCTCGTGTTCCTAACCAATTTAATGTCATTAGATTTAGATCAGAGACCGGCAGGAACTCCCTACGATACAGAGGTCCTGTTATTTGGAATTTTGTAAATAGATTAGTTAAAGTACCTGAAAGTTTTTATTCTTTTAAACAAATTTTACGTAAACATGTTAAGACTATTGACAATTTTTCATTTGAGAAAGAGGCAACAGTAGTTGCCAACAGAAAGGACCATTTCATTTACTTTTAGATTTATATGTTAGTCTTAGTGAACACCATTTTATTTGTATATAGTAGTTCTAAGTTATTATTGCAATTTTTATATATATGTAATTCTTAATATTTAGTATAGTAGGTCCACATCAGCCCTTTGGCTGCCTTTCACACAACCTACTTATCAAATAAAGAATGTATGTATGTATGTATGTATTTTTTGTCAGATCCGACAGCCTCCCAGCAGCATCCTGCATTTGAGTTCTAGCATGTTCTACAGCTGCCTTTTCAATTTGGATCAAATGATCATTGTAAGATTTCTTGGTCACTGGTGGACAGAAATTCATTCTAGCACAAAAGTCAGTCAACCCAGCCTGGCCAAGTTTCTGAGAAGCCAATACCGACCTCCTGTTGACTTCATGAGCCCCTCCACCAACACCTCCCAGTCTCTTACTTGTTTTCAACTCAGTCTCATGATGACAATTTGAACATCTAAGAAAAAGACATTCAGCAAGTCCTTCTCTCTGATAATCTCGCTGAAAAAGTTGCAAAGTTGATTGAGATTTGCGGCAGAAACTGCAAATTGCTGCTGAGGCGATACAATCTCTAAGTAAAGTGGCATCTTGAATTTTATAACCACTTGCAATGTTGTCACAATTTACTGATGGAACTCCGAGCCCAACATTTATCGACTTCTTACGGGTTAGAATGCCTTCCTGCTCTTCATACATCGAAAACGAAGAATTCTGAAGCTTTGAGGCGGAAACATTGACTTCCATGGGCAATTCTTCACTTTCACTGGCGTCGCTGTTGTCACTAACTTCGAGTTTACTTCCTGCAAGGCCATCTTGATCTGGTTCTTTAGTCAGTTTTGGACGTTTCTTTGACCCAGTAGTGCCGCAAAAACCCTTCCTTTTTTTTCTCCTAACGGATCTGAATTTTCTTTCACCATGCTTCGCCATCTCACAAAGTACAACAAGCAAAAATGTTTGAAAGAATAATCCGACTTCACCTTCCTCTAAGCTTTCAAAAAAATTGAAGAAACGAGAATTTACTGGCTCCCGCTGCATCATGGTTACGCTAATGAAAATCAGCACTGGAGTCTATGGAATTCGGCTTGTGAGGACTGTGGAAACGGATTTCGGAGACTTTTGACCCAGCGCAGGGTCAAAAAAACCCATGGCAACCATAATAAACAAAGTGTAAACAGACGGTTGCTATGGACAATTATTAGGCCACTTTCTGATTAATTAGCCGTTTCAAGCGGGATTTTCAAATTTTTCAAAAAATGAAAGCGGGTTATAAAAGTTGAATAAATAGGGGTTTTAGGAAGCCCCAGTGGAGAATTTAAGAAATTGTTGACTTTTTTCTCAAAATAAGGGTTAACTACCACCTTAACAACAAGGATGCCATTTTTGTCACAGACAATCTTACCTTCTTGGTCAAGTCTTAGTGTGTAGACTGGTCTTTTCAGGCTACGTTGTTCAAAGAATAATTACTGTGAAAGACGCAATAATTAAACTAGTCGTAGGTTGCGACCTGTCCTGTACCTCCAGATGGACAACTGTTGGATGGAGAACAAAAACCGCTATGTCCTAAGTTTTCTAAGTTTATTGGTTGAGAGGAAAATTTTTGAGAAGGTGAGTTATCAAATCAGGCAAAATTGTCTTATCTCTCAATAAATAATTTCAGCCGTAGCTAGAGATGAGTCCCAGCCTAATATCATTTTTAATTCAATACAAATTTTGAAAATAAGTTCAACGAGGATTAAATATTCCTCTTTTTGTCAGGACGTTCGTTACTACTTTAAGTCATGGTTTACTGACCGTTGGTCTCTTTAACTGTGGTTGGCTTACTATTTTGTTTCATTTTATGCAAGCAATATTACTCTCAGTAATTGAAATGACAACAACATGTAACTATGTAAGGAAATTTGACTATGATTTATTCAGAACTGGGGTTAACAAACTAAATCACATGTTTTACTTTTTGACAGATCAAAATATCTTTCTTGGTGGTGGGTCATACACATGAAAACATCGATCAGATGTTTTCATGTGTAGCAAGAAGACTTGCCAAGAACGCCGCCCATACTTTAGAGGCACTGAAGGAACAGATTAAAGTATCGTACACCCCTCCTGTGTTAGTGGAGGAATTATCATCTTTGTTCGAGATCAAAGCGTGGATGGAGAACTCCATTAACAACATAGCAGGCCACGTCCACCAACACGTTTTTAAAATTCAAAACAACAACGACAACTCCAAGCTGTTCTATAAGAAGTGGTCCACCTCACCTGCCTGGCTGCCTGATGGCGGAATAAGTCTCATCTTGACCATACCAAGAGGAGTTCCCAAGCTTGTCAAACCGAACACTCTCGGTGGCATGTCCCTTGACAAGCTTGAAATGGACCTCCCAAAATACGCCATGAAATTGAAAGACTCAGAAATGGTATGGTGGAGAGAATTCATAACCAGACAGAGGAATCGCCATCAGTAGCCAGACAGGACTAAAAAATGGGACTTGGATGTCCTGGAAAATACTATTTGCAAAGTTGCCACAGCGCAGTCTACTTCTTCTGTGGAGTTGAGTAGACTCGTATCGAGAGAGGAAAGAGAAGTCGAGGTAACTATAACCGCTCGACGATAACAAAGAATAAACACCCAGGGTACCTCTTATGTGCAACAGTATGTTGCCGGATTTTAGCCAGCACAGGCCGCACAAAGATACTATGAAATAACAAGGTAATGCAAATTTAAATATCGAATTAATCTATATAGTAACCTGTGCCATATTGGTCTTGACTCTTACGGACACATATTATACATCTGAGATGCAGATAACAGAATCGTGGCTTTGATAATAACGAATGTTTTTCTTAAAAATGATGTGAACATTACCAGGTTATAATCATTACCCTCTGCTACTTTCCAAACAGATCACTGTAAGCAGAAAAAGAAAAGCGGATGGAAAAGCGGATGGAAAAGCGGGTGGAAAGACGAGTGGAAAAGCGGGAGAAGGGCGAGCCAAGACAAAGAGGACGAAAAAATAGGTAAGCATTACTAAATTAATGGATTTGTAGCCATATTTTATAGAATACATCGGAAGAAAATTGTGGGCAATAGAGAGTGATGACATTATGCTCTTTTCCGACCTATGTCATGTTAATTCCGAGAGGGGAGTGGGGGGAAGAAAATCCCTCTCACGGCAACATTATAGTATCCTGACGTCTATTTGCCAAATCTTCAGGAGGCTGGTTTTCTTTTTTATTATTTCTGGTGGTTTAAGTGAGCTGAATTAGAGGTCAATTCAAATTAGCACTATTACAGTTGTAGTAAATGTGACTCATCAGCTCAGTCCTCAATCAAAACCCTCAGCGAATGACTACAGGGGGCATTAAAATTTTATTAACTCAAAAAGAAAGATACATGGAAAAAGTAAAACTACATTTTAAGCATAATGACTGTAACTACTTTTTTTTAATTGCAGAACCACTACTTGCTGCTGAAAAGATTGTAGCATCAAACCAAGCATTTAGATTTTTTCATTGTTTTTGTTTGTTTGCTTTCTTTTGTGTCTTTCCTCACATCATTTACCTCCAATTCTGAATTAAATTAACAATAAACAAAATCTACTATATGGTGTTTTCAATCTTTGAATGGCGTTGCGTATCAAGTGAAAATTTCTCGATCAGGCCACCGGTGGGTATACTTGCTGGACACCTTTCACCTAACTTACAGCCTATGTAATTCAATTGTCTTTATCAAGGAAGCAGGCTACTTCTACACTATGGCCCTGGCTGGATTGCGATGTAATTCTACACTACCTCCTATTACTATTTTAGTTGATAATAAACATTATAGTTTCGCTGGCTAAAACTTTCTAATATGACATCTCAGGTATTCCTCAACTTTGAACTTCCTATCTCTTCCTGGATTTATCCTGTCAGATACAAAAAAAAAAGGTGAATACGTGACAATAAATGATATTATCACAAGCCGCAACACTGTTAAACAAAATTCGAATACCACCAGCTTTCATGGTGCGAGAAATTTAATCGATACTTAATGGATGGTTCACATTCATAGTGATAATCTCGAAAATATGTGTACAACGAAAAGGGTTGTTTAAGACTTAAATGCAGGGTGGATTGAGTGTCTCATCAACGCTTACTGATATCACGTAACGTTGCGTGACATCGCTTGGAGACCGATGGTAACGGAGCTTGAATTGACTCTAGGTGAATTCAAGCTATCTCAGGTGGCTATGATTCTCATTACATCTCATTTTTCCATACAGTAGACGTGGTCTCAGCGGACACAACTGAGCACACGTATGAACGTTTTGACTTTGCCTTCTGCTTGGTAGTATATCTTTTCAATTTCAGTTAAGGTTACTTTTCTGTGTATCTCGCTCTTTCTTATCGAATACTAAAATAATCAAATCTTTGGTATTATATGTATTACACGAAGAAAGGGAAGTACTCGAACAAGCCCTGTGCGAAGTAGGTTAAGTACTCAAGTACTCAAAAAGCTGTTGGGGGACACTTGGCGTAATTTGACCTATTTGGCCGTTAGTTTGTGACTTTTTTTCAGTTAAACTTCAAAACCTGTCCGATATTACATTCTCGTTCAGACGAAATGCTAGTCGCCTCTCTTACGACAGTGTAATCCCACGCTGTACTTCATCGAAAAGCGAAAAGTCAAAGAAAACGTAGTCTGTAAACACACTTTTAAAACAGAAATGAATTTCACTGAGAACTTGTACTCGAGCAAACTTCAAATATGTTATATTTATTACCTAGAATGCCATGTGCGAAGAAATAACAGATTGTGAATTTTTGGTCGTAATGGCGGCTGTTCGAAAAAGAGTCTAGCTTGAACTTTCTTTTGAGAAGAGTACATTTCCTTGCGACAAATTAGGGCATTTGCTGTCAGATGCGATTATTAACCGTGCGATGTACGATTAATAAGTCTAAAGCCCGTCAAATACGACTATTAACGAGTTTTGTCGCGATTTATAGTCGTACTTGCCACGCTTATTAATCGTGATAGAAGACACTTTGAGACTATTAAGCGGAATAGATGCCATTTACGATTAATAGTCTCACTTTAAGGACTTTTGGGACAAATAGTCGTAAAATGCTCACTCCGGAAATTAATAAACCCCTGTTTGTTGTATTCCAGCACTGTTAATTTCCAGCTCCACACAGCTGTTCTGAGATTACTAGCAAGGAATAAATATTCTTTTCCAGTACTTACTTGTATTTTCAGTTGCATACTATTCTTCCCACATTTCTTAATAAATGAACCTATATTTAGTAGACACTTCTATATCACAGACACTGGAGAAGGTTCTCAGAGAAGTTACCTTTGATACTTTTATAAGTATAAAAGTAATAGCTTTCACTGCAATTTAAAGTGATTTAATTTTTGAAATACAGTTAACTTCTCCACTAACCCCACAACACCTGTGCAAAGCATGTCAGTTACAAATAACAAATATGGAGAGTTGCAAATTACTTTCAATACTTTATAGTGCAAGCAATGTATTCCTTACCGTCATTTTTCAGTGTTTTCTTTCCATTTACAGACTCAAGTGGCTGTAATGAAAAAAACAAATTCAAACAATTTTACCTCACTTCTTAAAGCAAGAAGTCACAAGACTAAACAACAAGTGTAGAAACTTAGACATACTTAGGCTAAAACTCTGATTCAAAAATAAAAAAATGACCCCCCTGCAAAAAAAAATTGTACCACTCTTTGATACCATCCTGTCACTCTCCTATTTCTTTTTTCACTTTTCTTTACTTCTAATTTATAAACACATATAATGCTCCTTCTCAATGGGAAGTGTCTTCAAGAAAACCCAAATAACGAAACAGTATTGGCAAGAAAGATAGCCAAATGACCAGTAGTATCGAATTAGAGCTTGGAGCAATTAAACGACATGAATGGCTGCTACACCCCATTCTTTTTTCCCAGGTGTACATGAACTAGATTTTGAGCACACAATGCAATACCTCACCAAACATCTGCTATGATGACTCACTTAAAAGTGTGCATGATTATCACCTCTTGCTGAGATAGCACACTTCACTTCAATGTTTTTATTACTACACATATGGGGGCTTTGGTAAGATTGTGGAAAGGAGGGACAACGTTTGAGCAGCTGGGAGGGACCAAAATGACAGTGTGACAGCCATTTATTCCCACTTGGATGGCAAAGTCTGGGGAACCTTCCCCTGGAAATTTAAAAGTTCAGATGTCCAAAAGGGTCCATTTTAGGCCACTATTTCCCAAGTTGGCTAAAAATTATAGCTGCTACGAGGGTGAGTATTGACACTGAATTAATGAATAGAGTACCTTTTATGTAACTAACTATATAAACATTATACATAGCAATGTTGTCTCTGTGATGATGTCTGTGTGGTCTTGTTTGATTTTTACTTTTGCCTTGCTCAAAAAATGAGATTGTGCTGAGGACGACATAAGATTTTGGGGTACAGTGCTGTGATTTCTAACACAGTATCTTTAATGCAATTACTGATGGCAAAGGAGTTAATTAGTACTTCAATGATAAATGTAGAGCATGGCAATTAATGAAACGATCAATGTCTAATCATGAACTAGCTCTTTGTCAGTGACAAGTTCACAAAATTAATATTGGTGAAGGTTACTTCATACAACAATAATTGTTGACAACTACTTCTGAAGACTTTCAAAAATGGCCGAAAAATCAAGGGGTCGTTCTTGCTCTGAGCCTTTCAATTATTGTAAACCACCATACCAAAAAACATGGTGACTGGTACATTCAACCAGAACTCTTTGTGCAAGAAAATACTGGAACCACTCATAAAAACAAGCAGTAAAGGTCTGGAAAATTTAAACCTTGCATACATAATGTTGTTGTTTTGTGAAATATTGCTTTCTACGAGTGCCTTAGCCTAAGAGTAATAGTAAAATGCACAGGTGCCATATTTGTCTGTGAGTGGATTGAATCTATTGGGTGAACACCAGAAAAAATAGTAATATTGATACAAATAGGCTGAGGGTTTAGTATAGGTATGCCGTGGTTTAGTATAGGTATGCTGTGGTTTAGTTTTATCCTTAGTTTAATTCTTTTACTTTTAATAGTGGCCAAATTGATAGTGACACATCATCTCATCATAACTTAGGCTAGGAGCTAAATTTTATCTTTCTTTACACAAAATGCATTTTTCATTCATATCATTAACAAAACCAAAGGAAAATGATGTTTATACCAAGGACAAAAATTAAGCACAACATATACCTTTTTATAACTAGTGCATAATTCGCCAAGAAAATGTTTAGAATAGAGCTTACCACCTCATCAGCACTTTTGTTTTCTTTGCTTTGCTGCTGGTTCTCATCCATGCCTGTATGAATGATATTTAGTAAGGGTGAAAGGATTGGTATTTTCTTAGCAAAGATAGTTGCAGAGAGTTTCTCCACTAATATACAGATCGCCAAATGCTCACAATGAATGCCAACAAGACCAAGTTCTTGCTAACACATGTAGGAGCAATAATTGCTAATAGTAGGCAATAGTCTGTATTGAATTAAGTATTCATTTCTGCATGAATTAGTGTTTATTTCATTTTAATATTTGTGACACAGTTGAAAAAGTATGGATAATGTGGTAACATATAACATACATATTATTATCATATTCCTTATAATTTTGTTCAAGGGACTTTACTCTAAATTGATCAAAATAAAGAAAGTGGCATATGTCAGCCACTGATTTAAATAGAAAAGCACTAATTATTAAGTGAAGAGTAATTTTGCTGCAATTCTGTCCCTTCTGGGTGAGCAAAGAGAATGATTTAATACATTGTAACCCAACTGTTACTTGTTGGAGAGCATTGGGAGACAGCACCCTATCCTTTATGAAAGAGACCAGATCTTCATCATACGAGTTAGCAGTTTGTGAGTTAACCTCCCAGGATATGTGATATTTGACATCAACCATACCAGAGGTTGAATTTTTGCGTAGTCCCATACATTTACAATGAATACATGTCTTCCACTGTATCCATAATAGCCATCATTGTAAGCACAATGAGATGGAGAAAATCACACATTTTTGGGCATTGAAACACCGAGATCTGCCCTGTTTTTCAATTATGTAACATCTAGTTTTTACATGTCCCACGCAAAATAAAAAAATCAGCCCTCGACACTGAAGGATTCAATGAATCCAAGTTAGTAGTTACTCGCACGCTTCGCCATGCTGTCACATGAAATCTACAGTATTAAGCCCAAAACTTGAACGTGATCTTTGAAGAATGGTTGTAATATTTAAATTTAACAAAATACTACCATAAAATGCAACCGAAACCTTACCTTCCTTTACTAGTTCCGACAAAAAAGCACAACTTCGATCACCAGCGCACTCCAAACCAATAAGGACACGTTCACAACGCACTTTGATTGGAAGAAATAAAACCGCATTCTATTGGTTATTAGGTGTGAGGACATAACTACAACAGAAGACACAACTGCAACGCTACAGTCATCTCTATGTGCTACTAATGTTCTGCTGCTTTCCTCATTGCAGTCTACAGTAAGAAATTTTTCTGCATAGTCTCTTCTGACTTTGTCATATACCGTTTCAGAGCCTCCTCCGCGCACTCGGCGGTGTTCGCCAACATCAAGATGATTCTCAAGCTCACTAAATTTCTTAAAGACCATGTGACACCCAGGCTCGGAGCAGGAGAAAAGACCGCTAGTTTGTTCACCATCACCCTCGGGTAAGGAAGACACATGAATTCGAGCCTCATTAACTGGAAAAAAGTCCACATCATCACAAGGTCTGTAGGACCCTGGGGCTTGACGATGATGTCTTCGTAAGGAATTAGCCTTCCTTGTCCTACACCATACGCTCTCCACACCCTAACTCCGTTTAAATCAAATTTAAAGTTATGATACTGGCTGAAGCCATCCATCCTGTTAACCGCAAGTGTCAAATGAAGCTCGTTCACGGAGCAAACGCAGGCAGTTGTGCCTCTAACAGGAGGTTCGGAAAGTGCTGTACGCATGTCCTTTGCAGAAATAACATCGTGTCCCTCATTACAATATCGTCGGATAGCTGATTTCATTGGGCAAAGGATCCTATCACAGACATCTTTCCCGTATTGTGGCTTGGAAAAGTCATACAGCGTGACAGTGATGCCAACTCTTTCCCCAACGTCTCTTACTGCCGCCATGAGAGAGTTGTTATCTTAACAACCCGCTTGGTCGCTCCTAAGGCTCACTCGGGAAATGTGGGGTTGTTCCTTTTTCAAAGCCTCCAGTGTGTTTTCAATGATTGAGCAGACTGCATACCAGTCCTGCTGGCAGGAATCAATAATAATAATAATAATAATAATAACGAATTTTTATACAGGATTGAAAAAAACCCATCAGTGTGTAACACTGTTGTCCTTGGGGTCCTGTCAAAAATAATAAATAAATAAATAAAATAAAATTTAACAAGATATAATCATAGATCTTAAGGTCTAGAAAAGCATACAATAAAATGAAAAAAATTAAAAATTAAATAAAAATGCTCTGAAAAGGATACCTATAACCACGTTTAGATAGAATTTAACTAAAATAATCTCGCAATTTGTTCTTAAATTTCAGTCTCGAATCTAACGACCTTAGTTCAGCAGGCAGGTTGTTGAAAGTCTTTGCTCCTTGGTAATAGAAGCTCTTTTTACCAAATTCTAAACGAACTTTGGGTAATTTCACTGATATACCGTTATTCCTAGTGGCCTTAGAATGAACCAGCCTTTCGAAGTAGTTCTTAAAGGGTGTGCAAACATTATTCAGGAGACAGTCGAAAACAAACAGACAGCTTTTACGCTTGATCAAATTGTTCACGGATGGGGGATTAAAAGAACTATTGCCGATAACTTTAAAGCCTCGTCGTTCGATGTTCTTTATCATTTCCTTTCGGTAATCCGGAAAGCTAAGACCAAGTGTTCCGCAATAGGTAAAGATAGGTGCGATCATAGTGTTATAGATCGATTCTGCACACTTTTGGTCGATCAAAGGACGAATTGATCGCAAGAGATTGATTCTGGTTGCAGCTTTTTTATAGATTCGGTCAAAATGTGATGCGAGGTTTAGTGATGAGTCAAGGTGAACACCTAAGTACTTATAGGTAGAGGTATTATTGATGAGTGACCCATTAGCAGAAAGTTTAAGTTCCTTGTCTTGAAGGTTGATTCTTTTAGCTGTTCCAAATAACATAGACTCCGTCTTGTCCTTTTTTAGGTTAATGATCAGTTCGTTGTCTTTAAACCACTCGCACAGGTTATTCATATCCTCGCTAAGGCTTCTCTGTATAGTATCAATATCTTTAGAAGAGGTATAGATGACTGAATCGTCGGCATAAGTGATAATCTTCGAGTGTTGAAGCGGTTTATGTACATCGTTGAAAAAGATAATGAATAAGATAGGACCCAGGATACTTCCCTGAGGAACACCTGTGAGAATGGGTTGAGGTTCTGATAGCACGCCTTTATATTGGACAACTTGTGATCTGCAGAAAAGGTAATCAGTGAACCATGCGAGTTCTGTTCCACGAACTCCGTAAGTTGAAAGCTTGCTCAGGAGGCCAGAGTGACTGATGGTGTCAAACGCCTTGGATAGATCGATGAAAACACAGCCTGTCAGGTTACCATTCTCACCTTCTCTTCTGATAACATCGGTAAGATGAGTAACGGCCAGTTCAGTAGAGCGCATGCGACGGAAGCCGTACTGAAAATGAGAAAGTAGACCATTCTGTTCAAAATGAGCCATCAGCTGCTTAAATACCACTTTCTCCAGGATCTTTGACATTGAAGGAAGTATTGAAATAGGCCTATAATTGTCGATTTCGGCCATTGAACCAGATTTAAAAAGTGGTACAATTTTAGCCGCTTTCCAGTCAGTAGGTACAGACCCTGTTGCGAGAGACAGGTTAATTATATGCGTGAGAGGCTTGGCTATTATATCAGCAGAGTCCTTTAACATTCCAGAAGGAAAGTTGTCAAGGCCAGAGGACTTATTTCTCTTAAGGCTCTTTAATGCATTAAAGACAACCTTTTCCGAGACTGATCTAAACTCAAAGTTCTCTAGCGGCTGCTGGGTGTCTATTGTAAGGGGCCTTTTCCAGACAAAATTGCAAAGAGGGAAGATCTTTCTTTTTAGAGATCGCGCAACATCAGTGAAGAATTTGCAGAACAAATTTGCAATAACCTCTTTGTCGGTTTCTACTGCTTCATTAACGAGAAAAGCTGCTCCTGGTTCCTTTGTAGACTTTGTAGGGTATAGTTTTTTAATAGCTGACCAAAATTTGTTAGGTGAACCCACAGTCTCCTCTAAGAGTTCACGGTGATACCTGCTTTTGCAATTTTTTACCATACCGTTAACTTTGTTTCGTTGGCGCTTGTACGAAGACCAGTCAATTTCACGATTTGTCTTTCTCGCTTTTCTCAAAAGCTGATCTTTGGTATTCATTTCTTGCTTTACCTTCTGTGTAAGCCATGGGCTGAGTTTCCCTTTGATCCTCTTCTTTATAGCTGGCGCATGCTTATCAATACATTCTTTCAGAATGGCTTTCAAAAAAGACCATGCTTCATTAACGCAGGAGGATTTAAAGACAGGTGTGAAACTATTGGACCGTAAATCATTGCAAAAGGATATAGGATCATAATTAGCATAGTTTCGACAGGTGATGGTTCTTGGCTGGAATTTATGGTTATGCAGCTTCCGGACACAACCAATCATATCATGGTCACTTAAGCCGGCGGGAATGACTTTAACACTATAAACATTCTGAGGGCGATTTGTGTAAATCACATCTATCAGTGTTTTTGAATCTTGCGTTACCCTCGTGGGATCCTTGATTAGCTGTTTAAGGCCAAAAGACAATAGCATTGCCTTCAGTTCTTTGTTGTCTGAGCTTACCAAATAGTTGCAGTTGATATCGCCTGTCAAAATGCATTCTTTGTTTTCAGATGATACAGCAGAAAGCATCGACTCCAGTTTATTTTCAAAATCTGCACAAAGATGCTTTGAAGAACTCGGGGGGCGATAAATAAAACCAATAAGGATACCCTTAGATTTTGGAAATAAAATTTCTATCCAGATACATTCGATCCCATCGCGTTCCAGGTCTAGTCTTCTATGAAAGGGGACAGAAGAGGAGATATAAACTCCCACACCTCCACCTTTGCCTGTTTTCCTTGGTCTATTAATGAACGTATAGCCATCCAGTTGAACTTGAGCCTCTTCACTGTCCGATAGATGAGTCTCACTGAGGGATATGATGTCTATATGCTTGGAATCATCGATCATTTGGCATAGACTATCCCTGTTCGCCACGAGGCCTCTGATATTTTGATGAATAATTGTAAGCCCATTTTTCGTTGACAAATCCCGAAGATCAGACAGGATGTCATGTGAACTAGAGGAGCCAACAGGACCAGGTTGAAGTTCAACATCATTTGCGAGACGAATGAGTAGTAAGGAAAGAGAGGAATTAATCGCAAAACGGCATCCAAGGAGTAGAAGTCTTGAATTCGGCAACTGGAGATTCTTTGCATGTTGCGAGCTCGGTGACCGATGGTTAAAAGGTTGAATTCTCACTGTCGTCAGACCGTGAGAAATGAAGAGAAGAGTATCACCAGATATATCGAGGTCAGGATTAGCCTTGGGAAGGAGTGCACCAGAGAAACAAACGTAGAAATAAAGCAGAATGATCCAGCATCTAAGAGCTCTAAAAACGTGACCGTCCGCCATATTGGTATGGTAATTAACTCAAGGATGTGAGCGTATGATTTCAGCTCGACCTTACCAGTGCTGAAATTCTTAGTTATGACGGTGGATATATGCCAGCTGAGCCCTCGTTTCCCGAACCAATCGGACTGCTTCTCACGATATTTCATTTGAAGAAACTTCATGGCCCAGTCCATTATAATTACCGCTGATGTCGCGTCGACTGACTTCATAGAATCTTGTTTAGCCTGTTCCTCGTTTACCGAGCGAATAATGTGCGCTTTCCATTGCAAGATGTCTGCTTTTGCGCGGTCAAAGTCATACAGAAGATCTTCATGTTGCTCGGAACTGTAAGGTGTCCAGGATGACCCTTCAATCCCTTGTCGAACTTCCTGTAACACGTGTTTCAGCCCTTGGCATTCATCACAAATAGACATATGCATATGTGAACGGGGCGTTTGGAAGTTGGGCTCGTCAGGATCACTAAGCGCGAAATTTCGACAGTGGTCAGCACAAGTAGAATCATCTGGTTGGCAATTCACGCGAAAGTCAGTCTTGAGATAACGTCTTGCATCTTTTAAGTTTTTGACGAACATCAACGCACCACTGCTTCTTCATTCCTCCTTTCTCAAGTGCTTCAATAAGCATTTCAAGGGTCTGAAATCCCGCTGCTCCATCAGCAGCAGTGTTGTCCAAGCCCTGAAGGGATTTGCGCTGAGACGCCGCTCGAACCTCCAAGAGTTTGAACATTGTTGACCTACTTAGTGGCTCGTAACATTGTTCTTTGCAGTACTCCAAGTATTGCTCAATCATTGTTGATCTAGTCACAATTCTGACAACGTTTGGCATCTCTATTCTGTTGCCACTGTCTAAGACGAGAATCTTAGTGCCATAAGAAACGTCCTGATAAAAGTAAGGTCTGTTCACGAATTGTAGAAAGTGATCGACTTTCCCCATATTGATCCGTACGCGATGCTTTGTCTTCACTTCAGGGGGAGTACCAGGCCCGTGCAGTTTAGCATGGGAACGTGCCTGCTTTATTTCCCAGGAAGATAGTTTTCCGTATGGTTCATGGATATTCTTTAAGGTGCTAAGGGGATATCTATAAGCGTAAAGGCTAAGTATCTGTTTCTTTAAATTCCTGGTCTTTGCGTTTTTATAAGCAGTCATGAGTACCACTAGATCATCGGAAGCCGGACCTTCACACTTTTTTCTTTGTGCAGAAACCATTGACTCGAACAGCTCCTTCCCTCTTCCAGGGAAGGGGGGACGGGGGAGGGTGGAGTAGAAATATTCCTTATTTAGCTTTAACGCAGACTTTACATACACACCTTTGTAGGGGGTCCTTTTCTTTAGGTTCCTCGGGGTATAGCCAGTCTTTCTTTCCGGCTACTTCTTCGTTATGTTTTTTCCTGCGTGTTGTGCAGATGGTTATTAAGAAAAGACAAATGTTAGATAGTCCTAAAAAGTTGCAGCGTCTCCTGGCAAAACTTTTCATTGGAATCTTAAATTATTTTCTCTTTTTTGTGAAGACAACATGATTATTGTCCACACCCTGTGCACTCACCGAAAACGAACTAATAAGAAAACTCTAAATTATTTCTTAGAAATCTGAATACACAAATGTTGTACCAAAAAAATTGAGCACGTTTTATGCTCATGTTCTCAAACGCAAAATATTAGATTTTGGCGGGAGTCCAGTAAGCCAAAAGGACGTGCCAAGGAAGTCTTTCGAGAGAAATGTAGTTTTAGAGAGAAGCTTAGGGGGTTATGACATGAGGAATTTCAGCCATGGGCTGAAATTCCAGCCCGCTCTCCGGGGTGAAATTTTGTTGTGATTACGTGGCAAGTTTCAGCCCGGGTTTAAGCACAATTTTTCCATTGCCGCCATTTTGTTTCGTTGAATATTCCTTCAATGCGCCTGCTCAAACTCACGTTTCAAACCGGGCTTAAATTTTACTGCGATTACATGAGGTTTTTCAGCCTTCCAGCCTGGGCTGAAAATCCTAGCCCGCTGAAATCTCAGCCCGGGCTTAAATTCGCCATGTAATCACCCCCTTACAAAAAAAAAAATAACGCGAGGCAAATTCCGACAATTTCGTGAGTTCATAAGGCCATTTGTAGTCAGCAGTTTGTAATTAATTTTAAGGAATTTGCCCGGCGATAAAACTTGTCAAATGAAAGCCACTTTTACTTGTTACGTATAGTGGTGTGATAAAAGCGTTGTACTCACTGGTAGATTACTGCTCCGGTTTTTTAATTTAAGTCTCTTTTCATAAACTGGCTTTGGTCACAACTAATTTTATTCTTTCATTTGACGCACGCTTGATCGTGTAGTAAAAGTTGTCATACGCACGCCCACAAAAAGCAGACTTTAAGTAAGAAATAGCTTTATCGTTAAACACATATTCGCAGCCCTGTAACTTTACATGTAGACTCCTGGAATTATGAATGTAACACTTACGCGATCCAACGAGTGTTGCGTCGCCAAATATGTCTTTAATTTCCCTGGCCAGCTTGAAATCAATGACATGTGTTCCTGTGACCACCGTTTTCTTTTCTTGATGTCTTGGATACTGACAGGTCTTGGGAGCTTGCCAGTACTTTCCTAAGCTAAACCGATGAGCTGGACAAACTGTCATGTTCTTTATCTGTTCTCCTGAGAGTTCTAACAAACCTGCTCGTGCCAGTATCAGATCCCTTTCACGTACATTTTCTCTCGACAGGTGGTGATTTGCTAGATGCAAACCGATATCGCCGTCACAGCTATTTAGCGCTATACATTCGGTATTTCCTCGACTAAATCCGCATTTGCCACCTGTAATTTCTGAAAATGAACAAAATCCTTCCATCCCGGAATAGAAAACAATACCAATAGCTTAGCGAAAAACTCTCCCCGCGTATGTAAACACACTGGACATCAACTAACAGAAATTTGCATAAATTAAATCATCGTTCGCGAAAATAGATATAATTAAATTAAAATAGAGAGAGAGAGAGAGAGAGAGAGGGAGAGAGAGAGAGAGAGAGAGAGAGAGCTAGAGTGATCTGGGTATTTGCTACGTGGTTAGATTCTTGTGGGTATTTTCTACGGTACAAAATACCCATTGAGGGTTTTTGCTACGGTAGGAAATACCCATGTGGGTTTTTGCTACGGTAGGAAATACCCATGTGGGTATTTGATACGTTCAATGGGTTTTTGCTACGGTAGCCAATACTCATCTGGGTCTTTGCTACTCCCAAGTGGGTATTTGTTACCGTAGCAAATACTCAAAATGGGTTTTTGTTACCGTAGCAAATACTCAAAATAGGTATTTGACAAATTTTTTACCTATTTCAAGGTTTCATATTAAAGAAAACTATTTTTTTGGTTCTACGGTTTATTACCGAAGAAGTACATCATTAGCGGTCAGCGTTCACACACTTCAACTTTCGTTTTCGTGTTTCACGTGTTCGTCGATGACGGCAACTTTCAAACGGTAAGAAAATAAGATCAACATAGGTTTCTTGTTATATTTCGTCCCTTAAGCAAGTGGTTATCAACGAAATACGCTTTGCAAGCATCCAAGGTATAAGTGTCGATATATTTTTTACAATATTTGCGAAAAAAGCCGATAAACTTGAAGAATGATTGGCCTTCGTAATATCTTACATAATTATCGGTTTACTTATATTTAACTTCCAAATCATATAGATATGAATCGTAGAATGCATTTTTTCTGCTTTGTTCTAACAATGAAGTGGGTGAAAGCTCTTACTTAAAAAATAAAATTGCTTTTTATAAACAGAAATTCCCTTGATAGCAACAAAACATCGATCGATGTTTCAGGACTTTGGATAAGTTATTTTCGATGCTATTATTTATTGTGATCATCTCTTATCCTATTTCAATCCCTGTCAAATCATTGCAATCATCTCTTATGCTGTGTTGATCACTGTCAAATCATTTTAATCAACTGTTATGCTGTGTTGATCACTGTCAAATCATTCTAATTAACTGTTATGCTTTGTTGATCACTGTCAAATCATTCTAATAAACTGTTATGCTGTGTTGATTACTGTCAAATCATTCTAATCATCTGTTCTGCTGTGTTGATAAATTTCAAATCATTCTAATCAACTGTTATGCTTTGTTAATCACTGTCAAATCATTCTAATCATCTGTTATGCTTTGTTGAGCACTGTCAAATCATTCTAATCATCTGTTATGCCTTGTTGAGCACTGTCAAATCATTCTAATCATCTGTTATGCTGTGTTGATCACTGTCAAATCATTCTAATCATCTGTTCTGCTGTGTTGATCACTGTTAAATCATTTTAATCATATGTTATGCTGTGTTGATCACTGTTAAATCATTGCAATCATTTCTTATACTCTAGTGATCACTGTCAAATCATTCTAATCATCTGTTCTGCTGTGTTCATCACTGTTAAATCATTTTAATCATATGTTATGCTGTGTTGATCACTGTTAAATCATTGCAATCATTTCTTATACTCTAGTGATCACTGTCAAATCATTCTAATCATCTGTTCTGCTGTGTTGATCACTGTTAAATCATTTTAATCATATGTTATGCTGTGTTGATCACTGTTAAATCATTGCAATCATTTCTTATACTCTAGTGATCACTGTCAAATCATTCTAATCATCTGTTCTGCTGTGTTGATCACTGTTAAATCATTTTAATCATATGTTATGCTGTGTTGATCACTGTTAAATCATTGCAATCATTTCTTATACTCTAGTGATCACTGTCAAATCATTCTAATCATCTGTTCTGCTGTGTTGATCACTGTTAAATCATTTTAATCATATGTTATGCTGTGTTGATCACTGTTAAATCATTGTAATCATTTCTTATACTCTAGTGATCACTGTCAAATCATTCTAATCATCTGTTCTGCTGTGTTGATCACTGTTAAATCATTTTAATCATATGTTATGCTGTGTTGATCACTGTTAAATCATTGCAATCATTTCTTATACTCTAGTGATCACTGTCAAATCATTCTAATCATCTGTTCTGCTGTGTTCATCACTGTTAAATCATTTTAATCATATGTTATGCTGTGTTGATCACTGTTAAATCATTGCAATCATTTCTTATACTCTAGTGATCACTGTCAAATCATTCTAATCATCTGTTCTGCTGTGTTCATCACTGTTAAATCATTTTAATCATATGTTATGCTGTGTTGATCACTGTCAAATCATTCTAATCATCTGTTATGCTGTGTTGATCACTGTCAAATCATTCTAATCATCTGTTCTGCTGTGTTGATCACTGTCAAATCATTTTAATCATATGTTATGCTGTGTTGATCACTGTTAAATCATTGCAATCATTTCTTATACTCTAGTGATCACTGTCAAATCATTCTAATCATCTGTTCTGCTGTGTTCATCACTGTTAAATCATTTTAATCATATGTTATGCTGTGTTGATCACTGTTAAATCATTGCAATCATTTCGTATACTCTAGTGATCACTGTCAAATCATTCTAATCATCTGTTCTGCTGTGTTCATCACTGTTAAATCATTTTAATCATATGTTATGCTGTGTTGATCACTGTTAAATCATTGCAATCATTTCTTATACTCTAGTGATCACTGTCAAATCATTCTAATCATCTGTTCTGCTGTGTTGATCACTGTTAAATCATTTTAATCATATGTTATGCTGTGTTGATCACTGTTAAATCATTGTAATCATTTCTTATACTCTAGTGATCACTGTCAAATCATTCTAATCATCTGTTCTGCTGTGTTGATCACTGTTAAATCATTTTAATCATATGTTATGCTGTGTTGATCACTGTTAAATCATTGCAATCATTTCTTATACTCTAGTGATCACTGTCAAATCATTCTAATCATCTGTTCTGCTGTGTTCATCACTGTTAAATCATTTTAATCATATGTTATGCTGTGTTGATCACTGTTAAATCATTGCAATCATTTCTTATACTCTAGTGATCACTGTCAAATCATTCTAATCATCTGTTCTGCTGTGTTGATCACTGTTAAATCATTTTAATCATATGTTATGCTGTGTTGATCACTGTTAAATCATTGCAATCATTTCTTATACTCTAGTGATCACTGTCAAATCATTCTAATCACCTGTTCTGCTGTGTTCATCACTGTTAAATCATTTTAATCATGTTCTGCTGTGTTGATCACTGTTAAATCATTGCAATCATGTGTTATGCTGTGTTGATCACTGTTAAATCATTTTAATCATCTGTTCTGCTGTGTTGATCACTGTTAAATCATTGCAATCATGTGTTATGCTGTGTTTATCACTGTCAAATCATTCTAATCAACTGTTATGCTTTGTTGATCACTTTCAAATCATTCTAATCATCTGTTATGCTGTGTAGATCACTGTTAAATCATCTGTTATACTCTGTTGATCACTGTCAAATCATTGTAATCATGTTATACTGTGTTTATCACTTTCAAATCATTGAAATCATCTTTTATGCTGTGTTCATCACTGTCAAATCATTTTAATTATCTTTTATGCTGTGTTGATCATTGTCAGATCATTCTACTCATCTGTTATGCTGTGCTAACCATTGTCAACTCTATCATTGAGATCAGTTTTCTATTTGTTTGTATTATAGTAACCATGGAAGGTAGTTCTGAAATAAGGAAAAAGTCTCGGGAATCTAAAGTGTGTTCGAGATGTGGGAAATCAGTTATAAATTTATCTCGTCATCAGAAGGATGTACATAAAGTGAATAAGATTTTTCGTCAGGTAGATGTATATATAAATGGAAACAAGAAAGCGCCTAATAGGAAGATAAAGTTTTGTCCGTTATCTCCATGCAAGCATTCAAAGAAAGGTGTCTTTCAACTTCATCATCATTTACAGTCAAATATCCACAAGCTTAATCCCAACTCAAACCAATACTTAGATGCGCTTAAATCTGCTCCGAGAATTGGGCTTCAAGAGCTACGAGATCACATTGCCAAGAGAAAGAAATCCAAAGCAAAGAGCGCCACAACTAAAGATGGTCCTAAAAAGAGAAAAATCGAATCAAAATCACCTGTACGTGGAAAGGCCGCAAAAAGGGTGAAATTTTACAAGGGTGACAAGGAAAATGAGTATAGTTTGGTGAATAGAATCGAAGCTGAGGAAGAAATTGAAAATGACTCGGATGATCAATTATTAGAAAATCCTGAAGGAGAAGCAACTATCAGCAGAAACGTGAGTAACCCTGGGCACCTCGCACCGACCTCCTCCAATAGTAATGCAGAGGAGCGCAAACTACATAATGAAGAAAGTTGTGAATCAAAGGTAAGAGAGACGTACAATGATGATGACAGCAAATTAGAGTATGATCAGCAAGTTGATAAAGTGGAACACAAGCTACATAATGAAGAAAGTGGAGATTCAGGCAATGATCATGACAGTAATTTGGAGTATGAAAAAGTAATGGATCAAATGGAATCAAAGGTAGGTGATACACATGATGACCATGACAGCGATTTGGAGTATGATCAACTTGTGGATAACGTGTGGAAAAGAAATGAAGAGTGCAAGAAGCGAAGCTTTAAACAGTTAGTGTCTATGATGTCCTCCCAGTGTGAAAGCGATGCCGAGCTATCTGAAGAGTTAAACAACCGCAAAAATGCTGACCAAGTAATCCAACCACCTCAACCACCAGTGACGGCTGGTAATACCAAATCTAGTGAAATAGTTATATGCGACAGTGAAGAAGAGGAAATTTTAGACCCAAACTATCACCCTTCCCTGGACTCCGAATCAGAGTGTAGCACTGGAAGCTTGTCAGATAACTGCTCGTTGCAAGAAAGGGATGACATTTTAACTGATTTCGTGGAAAACGTAGATAATCTCGATTTTCTTCGTGTGGAACCAGAATGGAAGAGCGTGGTTGATGTTGTTTTTGAAAGAAAAAAGAACGCTGGTAATACTGACTCCCAAAGCAATCTTTCACAAGGTAAAGTGCCTAAGGAAGTTATGAATGATGATGAATCATCAGTATACGATAGCGATGATGATGATAATGACGACTGTCTTGAAGAGATGGAAGATGATGTCAGTTTTGAAGACAATGATAGTAGTGATGACAGCCCACTGCTTAACGAGTTTCATTCCTGGTTGATAGACGTAGACGGGGGTTATCGCTGCGCAAAAGTGGCTGGTCAGTACAAGTCACAGGTAAAACGCATCATGAAAGTTCTTTCAGAAGATTTCCCTCAAGCAGCAAATGAAATAGATCTTGTTACTGTCGAGGGGCATGACGGAGTGGTAATGTTGAGGAAGTGGTTGGGTCAACTATCTGAGGAGTATCAACCTGGAACCATTAGATCATACCTGATGAGCCTTAGGCTATTCCTTAAATTCCTTGTGCAAGAAGAGAAAGGGCAAGATAGATTAGACACACTTCATGCAAGGAGAGATCTTTTAACTTCGTGGTCATCTGCTCAAAGAAAGAAGGTGCTGAAAAGGAAATTAGAGAAACATGACATGGACTTTGCAAAACTCCTTTCTAGCGAAGATCTATATAAAGTGTCAAATGGACAACAGCGAATAAACATAATTAAAGCGCTTGGAACAGCTGCGGAGAAAAGCAAAGCTTGTGGAGAACCTGTGCTGGTCAACGATCAGACCTTTTGCGAAGTAAGGGATTGGCTGATTACAAGATTAATAATTGACAACTCCGGAAGAAGTGGTATTGCAGCAAATATAACAGTGGAGGAATTCAAAGATGCTAAACTGTACGCTGGAGAAGAAGATGGAGAGAGATACCGCGTATCAGTTAAGAATCACAAGACAGGAGGTGTTTATGGGGCAGCCATTGTATGGTTTCATGCTGATGTTTACAATCTGGTGAATACGTATATCTCAAGGGTGAGGCCTAAGTACGTCAAAGATGCCACAGATAACATGTTCGTTTCAACCAATGGCGTTAAACTTACTTCATCGCAAGTATCCACGTGTCTGACTCGTACATTTCAAAGGGAGGGTGTGAAGTTTCACGGTCGCATCTCCGCAACCTTGATAAGAAAATCTCTGGCATCAGGAGTGCATGTCCATTTGCCTGAAGATCAAGAACAACTGGCTGCCCTTGCACAGCACAAACCTCAAACACAAGCTCAATATTACCGCATCAATGACAAAGTTAGAGAAACAGATATTGGGCGTCGTGCTGTCAGAAAATTTATCACCATGAACTGCGCAAAGACAGAGGTAAGTACTCTTATAATGCATACCAATCGTAGTAATTTGAATAACAATTGGCATACGAATTCTGATTTCTTTTAGGTATCAATAATTCCTGTCGAGTGGACCGAGGAAGAGACCTCAAAACTTCAAGATTTATTCAAGTCTGAAATTGAGACTGGTAACATAACTGAAAACATTGTCAGAGATAAACTTGGTGCTTCCAACCTGTTGGAAACACACTCCATGAAGGCAATTGTGTTGAAAGTGAGAAGGCTTCGATCAGAATTTACCAAAAACTTAGAACCACCAACTGAAGTTGAGTCTCCTGAACAGAAGATAGAACGGTTTATGTCTTCCAGAGCTCCATCCATCGCATCTGAATCTGCAAAGCCATCATGGAGTAAGTTCACCGATGAACAAACAGACCATCTCCTATCGTTAACTCAGGATATGATTGAAAACAACGCAGTAAAAAGAGAGGTCGTTTGGGAACGGGTGATAAATGATGAGAAAGCATGGAAAACCGGGTTGGTCTTCGGAACCGATGATGAGGAGCTTCTTTTGAGGCAAAAACAACGTTTGGCGGACAAGGTACGAAAAGAAGTCAAACGTCAAAAGATGAAGAGAAAGTAGTAGTTTGATCCTGTGGTTCTTGCATTATATTTGAACATTAGTTGACATTGAACATTTCTTGTCTTTATGTATTCAGGGTTACAACATAATTGAGTCCTATATTGTTAACATGTTATTTTCTTTAACCGTTTGCCAGTCATTTTATGGTTGATCGTTTTATTTCAAGTAAGTCAATATTCCCTAAAAAGGCCGATTTACACAATGCAATTTCTTCGTGTGTTAAGGTTCGAACGACAAGTCATAGGGTCGTGTACGACCTGACGAATGACCGTTTATATGGTATGATTCGGGTCACATGCATCAAGTCATATACTACAATCGCATCGTGGAAATCGGCCTTAAGAGTCATATACTACAATCGCATCGTGGAAATCGGCCTTAAGAGTCATAGAATTTGTCTTGGTGACTGATGTGTGTAGGACATCGACTTCTATGAAAAAGATTTAACTTGTCTTGGTCTTGTTGCGAGGTGTTATAAAGTTGAATTTTTCATAAAGCAAAAGTTGTCGTTTAAAAACTTAGCTCCAAGTGATAAAGCTTATATCTGGAATTAAAAGAGTTTACTTTGAGACTCGTTGTCATGAACCTGCAATATATTGTCTTTTTAAGTGCAGTTCCAGTTGAGATTTTGTGGAAGTTTCATGACGTTTTCGAAAAGTTTAGGGTGAAGTCACTAAGCCCGTGAAATACATATTAGACTAACACACTTTATTAACCACTAATTTCGTTGTTTCCTTTAGTGTCTATTGAACTATTACATGTTAACAGTTAAATATTTTTTTATGGGTTTAACTTTACCCTAGTGCAACTTTTGTCGTCATAATAGAGCGATATCGCATAACCCCCTTCCTAAATATTGGTGTTTTATTCTAAATGAGCCAATACAAAGATAACATTAGAATACTTAAGACTTTATCTATTGTTGTCTTTCTACGATGTCCATTAACCTTTAACTAATATCCACTTGCTTTTAAAAATATTTATATCGCTCTGTAAACCTCACAAACCGGTGAAATTGCAGCTAAAATCGCCATTGTCATAGAGCTTTAAGGATGATCAACACGCACGCCCAAACTTGTATGCGAGCTGTCAATAGGATATGTATATGTAATCGCATGGGTCCTCGGGCAATTAAGGATTAATTTCACGCGTATTTCCAAACTTTGAAAACACCAGTGAAATTAATCCTTAATTGCCCGAGGGCACTTGCGATTTCTTGTTTATCACATAAAGGGCAAAATTATCGCGGGAATCCATTCACGCGCGACGTTATTCTTTTAGGAAGCCCGTTCAATGCCGCGACATTGCTCATTTTTTCCTCTTGTCTTTGCCCATTGTTGGAAAATGTTAGTCCAGTAGTCCGTACTTCTTTTTGTGTTTTTGTGCTCACTTGTGTTTAGTAGTTCCTCAATAAACTCTTCAACAAAATGGGAAGCCATTGTTGCAGAAAATTTTAATCGGCAACAAATCTAAGCAATAACTTCATTACAAAGCAACTTTAAACCAATCAAGATCAAGTAATCATGCCCTTTTGATTACCAAAAGTACCCTCGTGATTAAGAAAAAATGCCCTCTGTCTCAGCCAATCAGCACTTAGTAATTTTGCCCTGTATGTGATAAGCTACATAAAATGGGAATTTGCTAGGTGTAGAGTTTTGCTCATAAAT
>NC_089322.1:1077500-1212500 GCF_036669915.1 Pocillopora verrucosa | reverse complement strand
TGTGCCCTATATAAAATCACCAACACTTTTAATATCAATTAGTTTGTCATAACGTCGTTATTTTAAAGACAATCTGTGGCTTAACAATGTTTTGTCTGTTATGCAGATACGCCTATCAAATCAAGCAAAAATCTTTCCAGTACCAAAGAAAGCGCACATCTTAAAAAAAATGCACCTCCAGTATATGACAATCCTGGGACACAAACAATACTTGCATCTGCACACAAACCGGATCCAAGGAAAGCAAAACCTGACAGGAAACCAACACGATAAAAGGCTCATAAATGACGAGAAGACTTGTAAAGCGTGCCATCGGCAGGTTAGGGATGAACAACTCCATATCTGGCGGAAGGCTTCCCATACAAACGGGCTGTCACACTTGCACGGATTTCCAATAGGCTGGCACCACCAAGGACCACCGCCTCTATGTTCAATACATCTGAAGAATGAAAAGAAACCGTACATTGCTTTGCCATTTACATTTTAACAGAAGGAAATGCTAAAACTTGACTTGACTTTTAGGAGAACTGTAACTTTTTGAATATTTATAACTTTGTGATAATTTAAAGTAAAATGTAATCCAAAAAGTAAAGAAGGTTTTGACGTTATTATTCCCTACCTTTACGGACCTTAAAATTTTTATAGCGACCACAATTTTACAACTGGGAAAATTTCACTGTTTTTCTTCCATTCGCTTCGAAATGTTAGGATTGGGATTCAGCTCTTACCCGCATAACTGTTGTTTATCAAGGCCTATTGAAGCTAATTTCGTTTTTACCAGTTATCGTTCTAACACGTCCTGACTTTCTGTCGGCGAAAAGTATTGTTGCTTAAGCAATTCGAATTTCTCGTTCCTAGTTTGTTAGGAGACTAATGGAACTCTAGTTTGCAGATAACAGACTTCCAGTTGGTTTCGTTCAGAATATTTCGCGAATTACAGTAAGCCCTTGCTACGAATCAGCAAGAAAAAAATCACGCTTAATAATAAATGATGACATAGGAGAAACTGAGGCTGGGCTTGCCTAGGCTACATGCGAACGCCGAACGAGAACTCTAGAAAGTTACTGAAGTTTGGCATTCAAACATCCAAAATTTCAGGTACTAGGAATTTACCTTCACTTATTTAAAATTTCTCCCCCAACAGCTTTTGCAGTCTTTAGCATTGGCGGATCTGCTTCATTGCTGCAGCTTTCTTGCATAAATCGAATAGTTCTACCTTATTTTCCTTTGTTGCCATCACTAAGCTGAATGCTGAAGGCCTAAATGTAATAGCTGTTCCTAAATGTAATAAGCCTTCAATGCAATCATTTAATGGGGCTGGTGCATTGTTGTTATAGCGGACATTCACATTTAGATGTTTAAGTGACAGCTGTTGCACCATAGAATCCTCTGACCAATATTCATGGCATATTGCGGGCTCGTTGGTATCAATCGGCATCTTTTGTTTGTTAGAGATGTAGGTAGAGATGCATTGGCTACAAACCCGTATAATGATGTGCTTTTGGCATTGAATTGACCAACGTCCAAACAATGAGAACGCTTCCAATACCTCTCTTTATCTCATTGGCTCAGACTCTTCGTGCAAAATATTTTGACGATATATTTGTGTGATCAGTGCTGAAGTTAACATTTTAAGAATCAAATTACAAGGAAAAGGAAGTCCGTTGACCTATAAGTTAGAAAAAATCCGAGCTCGGAAGTGCATTTTTTGTAATGTCTTCCCTTGCCAGATGTATGGGTTTCCATGAAATATATTCATATGCATTATTCACCAAGCGTGAGGTCAAGATGGCTGGTTATAGACCGAGTTCATTTGCTGCGTTTTTATGGACCTCGACTCAGTGTCAGTCCATAAAAACGCATAAAATGAACGAGGTTAACATCCAGCTATCTTGACCGAATAAGCTTGGTCAAAAGAGAACGTACATTCCACAGTCGATCTCAAGTTTGTATTTCATTTTTTGTCTTCATCTCTTCTCCCCTCCGTGGGGGGAGAAAATGAATAGACAACTAAATAAAAGAAAAACAAAACTCAACAGTTTCCACTTACAGTTGTATAGTACATGAACTGATTACTTAGGTGGAGTGACGCTACTGATACTGGGCTCCTGCAGAGGGCTAGAAATGCAATATCTCAAGTTCAACTAATGTATATCCGAGCCTGCAAATTGTCCGACCTACAAGTCAGCGGACTCCCTTGTCCAAGTCTGTTAGTTGGTTTAGGACTTGTTAACTCCATCACTGATCACACAAGTATCACGTTAGTACATTTTTCCAAATCTTTTGTACTCAAGTCTGAGCCAATGATATATGGAGAGGAATCGGTCAGCGTACTCATTGTTTTGCCAGCTGTCAATTGATGCCAGTTGTTCATTGGTATGACGGTTTGCAGCCAATGCTTCTCATCTTAAATCTAGCAAATAAGAAGACGCTGATTGCCCGGACCTTATTACATAAGGACAGCTACTACATTTAGGCCTTCAACAGCTGTTGAATGCCTCTCTCCCACGAATAATTTTTCACTCCCTCACTGAATTCGAGAAATTTTTTTCTCATTTTCACTACTACGACAATTTATTCTTTATACCGATGAGAACGACGTCGCACTTAGCCTCGTACTTGCGCCGTAATTTCGGTACCAGATCACCGAATCGCGAGAACTCGGAAGTTGCTCAGTATTGAGGTATGCGCGTATTATTTTGTCGTCAAGCGTACAGGAAGCTGTGCTTTCAAGGGAGCAACAAATTAAACTATACTGAGACATTTTGTCACCTGTCATGCTCCATACACGCTTCATCTAATCCGTCTTTTGTCGGGAGGCACCTACGACAGGCGCTACTCACATAGCTTGTAGTACGGCAAACGCCCCTGCAAGATGGCTTTGGATTATAAGTGTAACCACCCTGGTAAGGCCCACACCAGTTTCCGTACCACCAGTCCAATCTCCCTCCACGCCATCCAATCCCCCGGCGGCGGCGTCTTGAGGTCATCGGCAGTTGATTAGCCAGACTTTCATTGCTAAATGATGTCGTCTGGTTCAACAGCTGAGTCAAGTTGGGAGAAGTTTCCTGAATATTTCTCTCCATCTCAGGATCTGCAAATTCGGTTGACTCTTGATCTAAGTAGAAAAGACACGAATTTACTTCTGTGCATAAAAGGGTTCGTCGGCTACCAGTATCAAATTTAGCACAGTCTCTTTGTTCCCCTTTTTTCCCATATTGTTACTCTTATCTAATATATCTTAAATGTTCTTGTATACCTCACATACGTAATCAAAATGACAGTCAAAGCGCCGATTAGTTTGCTTGTAATTTAATGAACGTTTGAAATGGACACGACTGTGTGATGGCGCTTTAAAATAACGACTACAAAAACAACCAAAAATACGTAGATATTTAGTATTATATCTGGTTTATTTTTTTTAATCAATAATATATCCTTTTGATGTTGGTTGAATTTTCATAAGCATGACCCTTAATGAATGTTTAGGACTTAGTGGAAAAAAAGGGTAAAAACCGGTTGTGAAAACTTACAAAACTTCGAGTCATTTGACTGGTAGAAGGCCTCCTCAATTGTGTCGTTCTCTTCAATATACCTGTAGCAGTTCAGATGTTTATAGTCTGTGAAGTTCATTTCCTTTTCCTTGGAACGCATATGAATGCTACCGTTTGGGAGATGTAAGTAAATCTAGGAGAGATATTATGTATTAAAACCTGACGAAACTAAGTACTGAAGAAACAGTCAATTGGATGTAAAAATCAATGAACGAAAAAAAAAAAAAGGAAATGTATATAGAGATATATGTAATCCCAGAGAGGAGCAGTCTATCGATAATATTTGTTTGCTCTAAAAGGGTTCAAGATCTTACCTCGTAAATCTTTCCATTGTACCCTTTCGCTCGATAAACGTCCACATCAGTGTCATTATCAACTTGAAATAGGGTATGGGTAATATTTCCCTCGACGCTTTCCTTTAAAAAAGAGATTAGTGGCCTAGTGTTTGATATTAGTGATTAGACGAGTAAAATAAGTGAAGATTTATGGCCGAAAAACCCGAATTAGACATTTTAAATCCATTACCTTTTAATGCAGCTAAAAAAGGAAAGAAAGAAAGTCGTATTTTGGATGCCACTGACTTGTTTATTGTCCTAGTAATCGATATTCTGGATCCTGTCTTCGACCCGAATTTAGAGTTACAAGCAATATATTAAAATATTAAACGTTAGCTGTGTTTTAAAGTTATCTAACTTACCGATATAAGGGTAGCGTGCTTCAGTAAATGCCTGGGAATCATTTCTCCTTCAAGATTAGTATAAATGCACTTTGTTGTTGAATTTCCATTCTCTGGGACAACAAAGTACTTTCGCATCTGCAAGGTAAAATATTAAACATGTAAGACTGAACGATCAACAAGTGGTGTAGTAAATAAACTTAGTTCGTTTACTACAATCCTAGGGCTGACGCAAGCTCGTTCATTTGCTTTGGCAATTGCGTGGATTTCAATCCGTTCCAATTAATGTAAAGATGTAGTTTTTAGCAGTTTTAGTCGCCAGAATTAATTACAAGCTGGAAAAGTGCAATGATATGGATTATTACAGTAAAAAAAAAAAAAAAAATGCTTCGAAAACGAACAAAACACTTTTACATTTGAACAATGCATGGTCTTGAAAAAACCCTAAATTTGTCTTTGTAATTTGTATTTGTCCCTCTTTAACCACCCAGCCCCCCCTCCCCCCCCGCTTCCAAAAAAACAAATCGAACTTAAACCTCAATCGCAAAAAAATAGGACTGTGTTACCTTTTTTCCAAGACTTGATGAGTTATCAATGAGTTTGAGACGAAATGGTCTTTAGCTTTATAAAAACTAAGTTAGAATGCCAAATTACCTTTTCATTGGTACCTTTGACTTTCATATTCTTGGTATAAGGAGAAAAAATTTTTTACTTTTGTGCTTATTGAAATTCTTTTTTGTTTTTGTTTTGTTTTTGCATTTGTTTTTTCCTCCGACCAAAACCTTGCGATAATTATGGTATGACATTGGAACTCACCGCGTTGTAGTCCTGTATGACGATTTTTGTTGCATTAATTCGCGTCCCGTTTACTGTTTTGTTTTCTTCGAAGGACATTAGACGCCTTCCAAATAACTGTGGCGACGCTGCGTGATCATTTAATGAGGTTAGTTGTATTAGCTTTCTCTTATAATCGATCATTACGTGGAAAACTTCCCCCTTGCCGTCATCAGCTGTAAATGTAGCCTCTCCTTCCATAATTTCCGGTAAATCTGGATTGGAATCAAACGCACCTGCAGCATAAGCTGACAAAACAGCAACAGCTGCCAGGAAAATGCCAACCAAAAGTGCTGCAGTCCTAACTGCCCGTGTAGAAAGACACTTCTTTTGCTTGAATTCAACTAAACAGGACGAAGTTATAGAATGATTTATTCAGAGGCGAGAAGTGACTAAGGTGGCGGAAGGAGGTGGGGGAGGATGGGGGGGATTAGCACCAGTAAATCGATGGTGTACTCGTGGAAACCGGACCAAATGCTATTTAAAACCACCCTATAGCTCTTGAAGAGGCTTTTTCGCATAAGGATTCTGGGGAAACTGAAGAAGACACTTATCGCTTATTGGAGACAATACGTCGTATAAGAAAGTTACATCCCAATCTGAAAGTTGCATAGAGCTGCAGATATCTTGTGATTATCTAAATCATTTAGAATGCAATGCTTTGATATGAAGCATCACGGACCGAAAGGACCACGCCTTTTCATGTTAGTACATATAGCTATAAACAGTATCTGGCCATTGCTAACATTCGGATACCTGGATGCTCTTTCATCTGCCTACAGTACTTATGCAGTAGGAAATGCAGAGGTAGGTCGGGCCATCACAGCTACAGCAAGAAAGAAAATATTGCTAGAACTGCATTACCTTGATGATCTGCAGTGTCGCCTCTCGGTTCTTTCTGTGTTGTGTTTTCCATAACAACGGCACCTTAAGGTGAAATTAGACCTAAGTGAACCAAGAAAGAAAGAAATGTCGAGGGAAGATAAAGAGCAGAGTAACAGAAAGATCAATTTAAGAGGCTCAAAATCGTGGGCCTTTGAATTAGTTTACGTTCCAATGACGGCTTACTCCTTGCTCCTTGCAGGGGTAAAACACTCACCACGCTCGGCGAACCATCTTTCCATGCAGCCGCCCCTAAATTGTGGAACGATCTTCCGGGCTTTATCGTAAACTCCCAATCTTTGAACAAGTTTAAGAACGCCATTAAGACTTTTTTATTTGCAAAAGCTTTTTAATTCTTTGTATCTAATTTTACATTTTTACATCTTAGTGAACATTTTTATTTTTATTTTTATATTTTTTTGTTTTTAGTATCTATGTAGGGTTGAATTTTAACATCTAATCATAATGCGCAATTGAAAATTCTTACATTTATAATTGCGCGATATAAGTCTATAAATTATCATTATTCATATTATTAGTCGATAACCTATATATTAGTTTCTAATCATAAGCACCTCCATATCAATGAAAATTTGTAAAAGGAAAACGTTACCTCTGATCTACTGCCACTGTTGGAAAGTGATAGTGTCTAGTACAAGAGGTATCTACGACAGATCTGCTAGTCTAACAAATGAATGTGAAATTTCGTGCTTTGTGTTCTGCTGTCAAATGCAATTAAGCATCGTTTTAGATACGCTCGCAAATAATAAGAAACCCTATGCAGCTGACAACAATCAGAAAAACAAAACTGGTCAATATAGCGTCAAGTGCCAAAAATATTTTAGACGGATTCGTTCAAATATTTGGTTCACAAGGTGTAACTTTGTCGCTTCCGACACTAATTGTTTTAGTTCACTTTTTTCTGTTGCATGCAAATTCTTAAAGCTTTGTCACTTCATTTCGAAGTTGTTAGCCCTTGTTATACATTTCTCACGGCTGAGAACGAAAATCGATCCATATCTGGAAGATTTGCCACAGGCCGATTTTGGCGGAGTATTTGAGACTATTTCTTCCATTGGTAAGGAAAAGTCAAGGACTGCGAATTATGTAAATTGAAGCAACCCCCATTGTTTGTTTTTGTAGTGATTCGACGCATTTTTTTTAATCTTGAGCCTTATCACCCACGCGTTTTACGCGGGTTTTTTTTATTCATTGATTAAGTCTACTTTTCTTGTCAGTAAAGGGAAATTCTGTTTATAAAATAAACAAAATTATAAATGGCTTCTTGTAGAAATGGAATTTCTCTTCGAGTGTTCAATTCGATGTCAAAAATTCAGCGCGATATCGAGTTGAATTCTCGACATATCTACGCGCGCCCCTGTATTATTCTCTATTTAATTTTCTCACATGTATTCAATGTGGCTGTTAATTTTTGCCCCACTATCAGGTACAAGCTTCTTATATTCAAATAGGAAACATTCTATACTCATTTCTTTATATTTGAGTATACTAGACCCAGTTTTTTTAAAATACATTTTCATCTTTATTATCAATAATCCTAGAAAAACTGCATGCTAATGTTTTACAAGATACCATTTGATTGCTCTTGGGTCCACCTAAATAAAACAGAACAGCTCAAATTTTTCTTCAACTTAATTGAAATGGAAAGTATACGTATCTATTCAATGTGGCTGTTAATTTTTGCCCTACTATCAGGTACAAGCTTCTTATATTCAAATAGGAATCATTCTATAGTCATTTCTTTATTTTTGAATATACTTGACCCAGTTTTTTAAAAATATATTTTTCGTCCTCATTATCAATAATCCTGGGGAAAACTGCATGCTAATGTTTTACAAGATACCATTTGATTGCTCTTGGGTTCGCCTAAATAAAACAGAACAGCTCAAATTTTTCTTCAAATTAATTGAAAAGGAAAGTATACGTATCTTGCATTAGAAAATATTCCGATGAATATCACAAACAGGGGATTTGGAGGACTTAAGTTGTAGCTATAAACTTCAGTTTGATCATAACTTAAGGCGTATGACGTCAGCAATTAGGCGGGACTGTAGATTGTCCAAACTGTTTTGAGCTGACCTTTGGTTGCAGTGGATGAAAATCCACAGAAGCTGAAAATATAGATCTCATGAAATGATGCAGCAACCGCAGGAAGAATATGAACAGTGAAATACCGCAAATCTCGAAATTCTGCAACCCCTTGTCCATCTGAGAGACAAACCATAACAACTATCCATGCGGTAGCATTTATGGTGGGAAAAAAAAATTACACAAATTACTTTGGAAACGCTGTTGAAACACGCAACGTAGCTCAGCAAAAATGTGGAGAAGAAAGCAAATTGAACAATAGAAAACCACGAACAAAGGTACTTTATGTCTGGCGATTGTGTTTGAAAAGCCATTTGCCAAAGTACACAAAGCAACGTTGCAATGTAAAGACAGGTCCATACTGTGAACGTGAATTCCACAGAGGCAGATTTTTTGCTGATTCTTTTAAACTGCTTTGAACGTGTTTTTACCAGTGTCTCGATCCCTGCGCAGGTCAAAGCACAAAACATATACAAAGTGTTAAGGTAGATCAGTTCAGCTGCTGCCATCATGATCGTATTGCAACTGCTAACTATTAGATGACTACGGCTTGACTGTGTGCCCGATCTTACTGTGTGCACGTATCTCTCCTCTCCGCCTGGTTCACAAATACACAGCGAAATATTAACCTGACCAGTAGCTTCCACAGGGTGGTAAAAGTTGGCTTCGGTTTCTCTGTGTGCGTGTAGGATTGGAAAAGTGATGGTTAATGAATCTCTTACGTTAATCAGCTTTGACCGGTACACGTCAAAGCCACTCAACACTACATTCGAGCGTCAATAGAAAACGTCAGTCCTTTTCAACAGATTGACATCATGTAGGAACCGATGAAATTCTTTCAGCCGGGAAGTATGCTAAGCATTGGTGCAAATCTGACCGATACCCGCTAGGATACGCAGTGTAAACCACAAATTACATGTGCGCTTGGCACATTACATTGGGAGGCGTAGATATGAACGATGGTTATTTAAACAGAGGAAAAGAAATAAAGGTGAAACAAGTGCCCTAGATTTCAATTATACTAATAAGACTTATTACCAGAGAAATTAAAGCGGCCGACACCTGGCCGAGTTTCCAGTTATTAAGTCGGCTTACTATGAGATATATATGTATTACCAAGGGGGAGTTAGAGTAGTTTATTTGCAGGCAAAGTGTAGATTCTAAAACAAAGGAATCCAGACAACTAACTCTCCAAAGAGAGCTAGAATTTAAGAGGCTCACCATTCGAGATCGTGAACTTTTTCAATATCTATATATGCAAACTGATGGTCGACCAGTTCACCAATATGTAAGAGACAAGCTACGGATGACGAGGGCGCCTCATCTTTTATTAACCTCCTGCACAGAATGCCTAGTGTTCTCGAGAAATTTATTTGCAATAGCCAAAAAGTTCTAGACCCGTAATCTTAGCGCCGAAAAGTATAGTCGTTGGTTTTTATTAGTCGAGGTTTCGGGGGGGTTTGGTCCCTTTTTCCATAGGGAATACTGCTCTACTTTTAAATGTTAGGGCAGAGACGAGAAACAAAGGCCAAGCAAATTATTATTTGTGCTATTGCTTTGTTTACCACAGATCTAAAATACTAACACTAAGGTACTAAAGCTTACCAAAGGCGCTTGCGCTTGAATTTCTGCGAAAGGCCATTGCATACATCATATCACTATTTCAAATCAGTTTGCTTGACAATTTCTGATCGGGTTCTCAACCATTTTGGTCATTCAGTGATACATTAATTTCAGTCTTTGCTTTTCCGGCTGATAGTTAATTCAGTTACCGGCGCTTTCTGACGGTTTTCATGCGGATCAACGACTTCATCGCAAAAAAAAAGAAAGAAAAAATTTATCATTCGCTCTGACTTCTGAACTTCACTCACATTGATGTCATAAAAGCAATAAACCGCAATTTTATCGGTTTACCGGCGTCACGAACCACCGGAGATGTTGGGAGAACACTCGAAAAGTTTGCAAACCACAGGGCTTTGTCTCGTGGTTTACAAACTTTCCTCGTGTTCTCCCAACGTCCTGTGTAGCTTATTAACCCGGAAACCGATAGAAAGTGTGGTGTATTGCTAAGAGAACTTTTCTGTATGATTTGTGTGCTTGGAGATGTGCGCTTAAACACAAACTGGATATTCTGTCTCAGTTGATCGGCATCTTGAGTGTTGTCAACATTACATAACTGAATCCTTACACTCGAAATAAAGCAAATCTTGACTATTAAAAGAAAATTAAATAAACACCTCCATAGCAATAAAAATTTGTAAAAGGAAAAACAATACCTTCAAACCACTACTTTTGGAAAGCTATAGTGTCCGGTGCAAGAGGTGCCTACGGCAATTCTGCTAGTTTAACCATTGAATGTGAAATTTGATACTTCGTATTCCGCTGTCAAAAGCTATTGAGCACGTTTAAGATACGCTTGCAAACAATAAGAACCCCCATTCAGCTTACAACAATCAGAAAAACAAAACTAATCAATAAAGTGTCAGGTATAAAAAATATTGTTAAGGGACTCGTTCAAATATTTTGTTCACAAGGAGTAAATTTGTCGCTTTCGACACTAATCGTGTTTGTTCACTTGTCTATGTTGCATACAAATTTTTTTAAGCTTTGTCACTTCATTTTGAAGTTGTTAGCGTTGATTAAACATAAAAGAATCCAAACTTTATTAAAACTTGCAGATCGAAAATGAAATAAAACGTGACTCAAGGAAATAAAAATAAAAAGTAAAATTATAACCTGCAGGCACATTGTAACATCAAAGCAATCGTCTCCAGAACAGGTAATGGGTCGTTGCTGATCATATAAAAGGATTCCGTCGGGTGCTGCGGCATTCTTAACCATACCAGCGGGAAAAAGATGAATCCACAAAGCGACAAAAATGTAAATAAACAGAAAACCTAAATTTTATTACGCATTTCAGACACATGGGGAAAAGTCGATTTAAGGAACAACTAAATAAGGAACCCTCCCTGAAATATGATTCTTTTCTCTTTGCTCGAAGAACGGAGATTGCAATTTATCGTTGGTTAGGACCTTTCCGTGAAATAATATTTTCGAGGCAATGTGCTCGCTCTTAAGTGGGGTAGAGACGGTGTTGTGCGACGAGACCAAATAACAGCTACGAAGGAGACTACTGAAAGCATGTACCCAATATTGGTTTATTTTTGCTGACAAGTATTCAGACAATAGAATATCGGTGTCTGAGTCTATTTCTTTTTTCATGGAGGATTGTTTTTCTTTCTTATCAGGGTAAAGTAATGTCATATTTTAGTTCTCATAAAAGTTTTTCTCTTTTTCTTTTACAAAAATGGAAACATGAGTTACGCAAAGAGTCTCACCTCAACCCGCCTAGCTAAAAAATAGCTCTTGCATGCGTACTGATGCCTATGTTTTAATGTTTTAATGATTGCAGGATCCCCTCTACAACATCGGTGGCCAATATTTGTACCTTGTATGACCAGACCCAACCAGTTACCCTATGGTATCAAGATAAATAACAATAACATAATAAGGGGGGGGAGGGGACGAAGGGGGAATTCGATAACAATGGGTAACAATATCAACGAGAAAATTGTTATCTTGTGCAAAGACACTGAGAAAATCACTGTACCAGAATGTTGTGTGGAAATATCACTAGAGTGCAATTGTACAATGGGTAAAAGACGTGAGATAAAAAAAATTTATCGTACAAACTGCGATGTTGTACAAATATTTCCAACTATGAGTAAAGCCGTAGCAACACGTCAAAAAAATCCGATTACTTTTTCACATGTGTTTGATAAAGCCCATCATGATCAGCTGCTGACACGTCACTTGCCTTTCGCACCACTTTGTCGAGTTGATGAATGGATGACGAAGTCTTCACTATCCTCACTCCAAGATCTTTTGTCGAAATTTTGTCAGATTATGGCTGCTAAAACACTGAAAATTTGCTCGCAGGCAGTGACGTTCAAAATTTTCTAGAATGGGAAGGAAACCAAAATACGGAAAGAAAAATCGAAAGTTACGTTTTCAGTGGCTTTGATAATGGCATTTCTCGCGGCTGAGTATCTCGATCCCTGCGCAAGTCAAAGCACAAAACATATAAAGTGTTAAGGTAGATCAGTTCAGAAGTTGTCATCATGATTGTACTGCAACTGCTAACTATTAAGAGGGTGTCTCTGTGAGAGCGGTCCGGTCGATTTTGCTTGAGACACGGATTTCCCTCATTTCTTGTGTGCTGTAAGACATTCATGTTCCGATACTAAAACCACAATCCATTTGATCGGATCTCTTTATTTTTCAGAGTTTTACGGAAATTAAATTTCACTCGAGCGAAAGCCTGTCGTGACACTTTTCAAGACTTTAATTTAAGATAACTTTGGAGGTCAACTTACAAAAAACTACGTAACTCAGAAAAAGACAAATACCCCAGCCACGTATATTAAGAGCGTGTCCACGAGAGCACCGGGCAGTCGTGCTACATGCCATCTCACCGATTTCAATGAAACTTTGCCAGTTTAAAGGGTCTACCCCAAAACTCAAAAAGACAAACTGGTTTTCTGTTTTGGTTTTTTCCGGGGAGAGATAGACCAGCCCCCCGGTTTTTCTTGCTTTTCACCAAGGAAATCGCTTCAAAATAGGTAAAATGTATGAAGCTCTCACTGCGATGATATTTAATCAATTACTCTGAGAGTTTGCACACATATTTTTACATCCTTAGTTAATGTCCGCCGCAAGTATCAGTCAATTTGACTAACGGCTTGTCAATCAACAGAGGCAAATATTCGACTGTGTTTTTAGACTTTTTGATTCATCCATATATTTGACAACTTTGAGGTCAAATATCTCCCGTTGCCAGAAAGCCACAACACTTATCTCAATTACCATTTATAACCCATTATTTCATCTCTGAAATCATCAAAATATCGTTGGGCACTACCGTATTTTTGTCTTGGATGCCTTTTAAAATCTGCGACTGTGACAAGTTTCTCTCAACTAAACCTGTCACGCAATTCTTGCTTTAGGCGGTCCCTTGACTAAATAAGCCTACATTTTTTAGCTCTTTTTACAAGATGATTGATCAAGAAAGGTGAAAAATGTGAAAAACTTTCGAGATTTTTTGTAGGAATGGAAAATTTCACGTTTAGAGAGATGCATGTAGGCGAAAAATCAATGGGAAAATCGTAGCGTTTCTTTATTCAGTCGTTTATTACTTCGAAGATTTGCTAAAATCAGGAAATAGGGCTCTTGTACAGAACAAAACATTCATTAGCCTATAATTTGATCGTCAATTATCATTATCGCACAGTTTACAATTAGGAAACTGTAACAGGAAAGGAGATTTTAATGTCGCGTGCTTGTTGACGTACAAGTTCCCGAGTGTAACTACTTCGGCTTTTCCATACCTCGGATGACAGGAAACTCTGCCCCCCTTATTTGATAGGAAATATCAATAGCCCCATAAATTCATTAACTGCGCCATGTTTCCAGAAAATAAGTCTGGAAAATGTTTTTTCCACTTTCCACTATCAAGAAATTCCAGAAATACGTACAGAAATAGTATTTGTAGCGTGACTACGTGACCTTTCACGAGAAGTAAAAATTGTTTACCTTTTTTTTCAAGAAGACACTTCTAGAAAGTTCTTAATCCTTCTGTTATCTTATTTTCCTATTTTTCGACTGCAAATATCATCTGAATTTGCTATTATTTTCGCTGATTGTCTTGGCTCTTTCCTGCGTGCACGTGCGAACCAGTTAATTTGCAGCGTTCTTTCGAGTTTCTCTGGGTGGTGTGTTGCTTAGGTGTGTAGGTCTGGCTCAAAAGATATCTGCACGATGCAACACGGGTTCCTATGTTTTCTCCTTTTTATTTATCTGTATTTTTATTCTCTTCCTTGCATTATCACACATTTATGCTTTTTTATTCCCTCAGCGCGTTCCCACAGATTTGGAAGTAGACTATGAAAAGGCAATATTGACCAGAACTGAAATCCTTTTCTATCACTATCTGTTTCAGAGAACCCCCGTTATTTATAACTTTATTTCTCAAGAGAATGTGTTTTTATTTCCTATTTATTTCCATTAGAACATGAAACTAGGTCCTGATAAGCTTTTTTGTTTCGTGACTCCCAAAAACTGTGTTTGCGATACCATCAGTTAAGAAATCAAAGGCAATTACGCCTGAGAAATTCGCTTGTAGCCTTCTGCCCGCTGGTGGCGAGTCTTCCTGGTGGCAAGGTGACTGTAAACCTAATGGAACGCGTACTGTAACTGCTATCTTAGAGTCGGCAATGAATAAGGAAGAAGGGCAAGAAGAGCGCTTATCTGAACATCAGTTTTCCTAACTAGTGATTTGTGACTGAGATGAACTTTATATCATATGATTGCTAGGGATACGCAGGTACTGTAGAGGCGTTACATAAATAGAGGTGGGCGATCCTCCCTCTGACTAAAGAACTGCGACAAGTTTATAGCGCAGACCAACTGGCACAGTTTGGGGCACCTCAGGGTCTCACTGGGCTCATCACATTAGAAACCTTCAGCAAACTAATCATAGAAGCGGTTGGTTATCAGCAACGTGCACAGATTTCCGAACGCGAGAACTATACCCAATCCGTCACTGACAGAACAAGAAAGCGAGATATTCTTGCTAAAAAGAAGGATGTATCAAGACGTTTCAGTCATTGGCTGCCTTCCAAAAGCATCCTAACAAAGACAAAGACAATGAAGCTGTGGGTTTATTTTAGTCAAGTGACCCCCTAAAGCAAGAATTCGTGACAGGTTTAGTTGAGTGAAACTTGTTACAGTCGCAGATTTTAAAAGGCATCCAAGACAAAAATACGGTAGTGCCCAAAGATTTTCATAGATGAAATAATGGGTTATAAATAGTAATTAAGATAAGTGTTGTGGCTTTCTGGCAACGGGAGATATTTGACTTCAAAGTTGTCAAATATTTGGATGAATCGAAAAGTCTAAAAACACAGTCGGAGTTGTGCCCGATCTCACTTGACAATGCGTTGATTAAACTGGAATTGTTTTGCTAAACGGCGTTTTCCAGAGTTCTTGAAAACAGTAAGAAACATGGATGCGAGGCAAAACATTAAAACTACCTATAAAATTACATCGAAAAACAAACACAGAGAGCCTCTAACACGAAAGATTAAATTGAATTGGATCGAAGTTATAGTCGGGATGAAAAGAAAAGGAATTCCCCAGATGTAAGAACCATGTGAATGACTCGGCGGCTTGTCATAAATGTCAGGTATTTCGAAGGTTTTGCCACGGTGATATAGCGTTCAAGTGCTAAACTGAATAAATTTGACCCAGATGCGTATACTAAAAGTACTCCGACATAAATCCCAATTAAGCTTGCTGTGTCATTGGAAATGCGCTTATTTGCCATGCCGCAGAGAAAACGTGAAGGGACAACTATCATCCCAACACAAAAATCGACCACTGCTAAAGACACAATCAATGTATTAGTCTTGGTACGAAGCTGACCTTTACTGCGGACGAGGACGATGAGAAATCCATTTCCAGCCATCGTGAGGATGGATAGGAAGCAAACGAGAGTCCAAAACCACGTTTCCATTAAGTTTCGTTTTGATGGCTGTATTGGACTTTTCAATTGCTTCCTTTTGTCGCGCGGAGAGAGTTTTGATAATGAAAATTTGTGTTCATATAGAGGTTCTATGTAAAACCATCCAACTCTGTCTGTACGTCTGCCTTAAAGCTAATTAGGACAATAACCATTGTTCAATTAAGTCGCATCTAAGGCTGCAAGCATCCATCACTCTTTAACATTTTTTAGGGACACTTTGCGCTTGTTCAATGGTTCGCAAAGAGTATAAACCAGTCAAAAATTGACGACAAAACAGGAATGTTTTACTTCATCATCGAACGTGTTCTATTCTCGTCATCTATACCAACAAATGAAAATTGTGTGATGACGCGTGACAGCAGAGTCCTATTTTGAAAATATTGGTATTGCACAATAGTGGAAATGAGATGTGAATTGATGAAAATTAGCCTTCTATTTCCCTGTTAGAAACGATTAATTAAAATAACGATAATTTTATTATTATTAACCATTCAATAAAAGGCCCAAATTGCCCCCCTTTATTCTCAAGTGATTGACATTTAACACTTGGTTCATACGCCAGCGTGCGTTCATCGAGATATGAAGCACGCGGGAAGTTTGGAGAGCACGAAAGATGCGTAAGAGTTGCTCGAGGCGTAGCCGAGAGCAACTCTAGCTTCTTGAATGCTCTCCAAACTTCCCAAGTACTTCATATCTCGATGAACGCACAGATGACGTATGAACCAATTGTTTTATAACATTTTCAACCCGAAGGAAAATTTCTTTTCTCGAGAGATTTGTTTGCTGACGTCATGAGCGTGCACAATAGGAATATGAAGCACGCTCGCGCAATTGAATTTGATTAGACAAAGTTACTAGCTATGTTATAATACGATTTAATTAGTAAATTTGACATATTTTAATTACTGATTTTCCAATGATTACTTTCTAAATCAACCAACTAAACCTTTCGACGTCTACTCTAAGTAACCGCTGAGAAACCGAAACCTTGCAATGACGGAGGTTTTCGAATATATTTCAGATTTTCATCTTGTAAACCTTTATATTACCATCTTTCCCTTAAAAGGTAATTCTGCCATTTCATTGAAATGTTGTTTGCTAAAAGCGCTAGCGGAAATTAAAACCAGTCACGAAGACATGTCAAGAAAACTTAAAAAATAACAGAGTGAGGTTGCTTCTTTCATTTCGTAATAATGGAAGTAGGGAAGTAAAGTAGAAGCAAATAGAGGTGTCATACGAATTGAATGACAGTTGTATTGTAGAATCATGGAAAATAAACTTATTGATCAAAATAAAACAAGGTTAAAAGCTAGAATTCTGTTTTATGCCAACGTTACTTCAGTGTCGAGAGCTTTCCATGGAAAAAAGAAGTTGACACCAGCAATATCGAATAATTCAATCTCATTTAAATTAGGCTATCACCAGAGAATATATGAAAAAATAGCCGCCTAACTGCGAAGGATTTTGTCAGCTAAGATCTCATTAGATGCATTTATGCTAGAGACGTTAAAGTTGCCTAAGACGTTAAAGTCGTCTCGAGACGACTTTAACGTCAAGAATAAAAACGGTATTATACTTGACGTTAAAGTCCTCTCGAGACGACTTTAACGTCTTAGACAAATTTAACGTCTCTGGCATAAAAACGGCCATTAAAGCTAAAACAGCAGGTGTGAATCTCAAAGTAAAGTTTTATCCAATATCCTGTTTGAACTGGAGCAATTATTATATCTCGCGTTGTCATCATGTGAAACCCTATCTCTTTAGCTATCTTTACCTTTCCAAAATCGCCACCTTTCGTAGAAAAACTGTTTGCCTAATACACTAAAAAAGCCAAAAATCTGTCACGAACACTTATCAAGAAACTTTCACGGTGTCAAATTTCCTGAAAGAACTCGCCTTTCATAATTTCTTTTTCATAGTTCCAATAATTTTCACAGTTAGTCAAGCATCTCCCTAAAAAGTTTCTATGGAATGGAAAAGCTTGGAAATGTTACAGCATTGTCACTTACGGCACCCTTCAAAAATTACCCGAAGGAGAAGTTTGACCGTCAAAGATAAGCTTATCAATAGAGAAAGAATATCATATGTGTTTACAGTTTTATTATCACACGTAAAGCAAGCTCTTAGTGTTAAGAATCAGATCTTTCTCACACTAAAATACAAAGTAACTTCAATGCTTAAAGAAAAAAATATCGCGCTCCAGCAATGGAATTCTTTGTTATATTCATCACAAGGTCTTTAATCTTAGAAATAAATTTAATATCGAAGCTACAATATTACACTGTTAAAAAATCAACGAAGATAAAACCAGTACATTGGGGATGGATGCACAGCCGGAAATCGTCGAGATCTAAGGGGAGATAATGACTTAATTCATCAAATGAAGTTTTTCTTACCTAAAAACTGGTTTGAGAAATAATCAGAGACGCCTTTTGAAAAAGAGCCTTTTACATTCTTGCTCTATGTCCCTTTTGAAGAGGGCATAAGCTATGGGGTTTATGCCAGAGTTAATAACTTGTAGAGGAACTTTGTAACGAAAATCTTCACACTGATGACCAGTTATAACCAATAAACTACAACGCGTGAATAATCCGTAACAGGATAGAAATACAAACGTTACCAAAGCCAGCCATTTTACTGCTGAGGTCTTCTGAGCTTTAACTTTAGCGAACCGTTTGTTTAACTGCATTTGCTTGGGTAAAATGCGATTTTTAGAGTTCTTGTAAACAACAAGAAACATGGATGCAACGCAAAAGATAAAAATCACACACAGGATTACTTCGAATAAGAGATGAAAATAAGCGCTGAGACGATGGAATGAATTCAATCTCATCGCAAATGAAATAATAGCGAAAAGAAAAGGAATTGCCCAAGACGTAAGAACCATCTGAATGACTCGGCGGCTCGTCATAAAAGTTATGTATTTCAACGGTTTCACGACGGCGATATAGCGTTCCAGAACTAAGCTAAACAAGTTTGTTCCAGAAGCATAAAGTATGAACACCCATACATTTATCACGAATGAGCTTGCTTTTTTATCGGAGATGCACTCATTTATCATGTTACAGAGAAAATACGAAGGAGCAGCGATCATTCCCACAGCAGAATCAGCCACTGCTAAGGATACAATTAATGTGTTGGTTTCGGTGCGAAGCTGACGTTTTCTGCAGACGAGGAAGATGACAAATCCATTTCCAACTATCGTGAGGATGCAAAGAAACAAGCTGAGAACCCAAAACCACAGCTCCATCAAATGTCGTCTTAATGGCTGTCCAGGACTGTTAACTTACCTCTTCGGTCGAGCAAAGAGTGTTTTGATAAATTTTTAAGAATAAAAACTTGTGCTTTTAAAGAAGTTCGACAAAACCACCCGGCCCAACCCGCATTTAAAGTTAAACTAAGTCAGTCGCTGTTGTTACGTAATTTAGGCTGAAAGCATCCGTTCGTCCTTAACTTTTGTGTCAGGAACTTTGTGCGCGGGTAAGGCGCCTGTTTATTATTTTCAAGAGGTATGGACCGATCAGAAATTGATAACAAAACAGGAACATCTACCTCTTCATCTGTGCTATCCTAGTCATCTATATCAACAAATGAACATTTTTTACAGGAAAGGGAAATTTTGTCATAAATTAACTCCTTATTTCACCAGTAACAACAGATATTTGAAAAGACAGTATTTTTTCAAAATTTCTAATCCTTCATTGCTATGATTGACATTGTACAACCTTTTCATCACTGCTTTTTCGATTGGCTACATTTTTCATCTACCTACGAAGAGCTTGTGATCTCTACTTAAGACATAAGCTGACAAACCCAAACCTTGCAATAACGGAGGCTTACAAGTATATCTAAGGGTGTCATCTTGTGAATCTTTATCTTAATCATCACCTTTCAGTCGTCAGTGCCAAGCCAAAATCGCCCACTTTTATTATCAAGTGATCAACGTTACAGCAGAGTCGTATATGTATGTTATTTGCCAGCCGGTTTTGGAATTTGATAGATAAAGAGCCGACTATGTGGATGAGGTACCACTAAAACCAAATTAATTTTTTTATTCATTGAAACTCAATTTAGTGCTTTAACCTTTCGTGTCTATAAAACCTTCGAAAGTACTTTAATCGATAGAAAATGTTTTCTTTTCCCTTAAATTTCTCAAAAACACTAGGTTTCTGACATGGAAAGAAATTGCCAGACTTTACCGACACCTTTTCAAAATAGTTATAGCTAATAAACTACAACGACTTTTTAAAAGTAATTTCTTGACTTATGGCAACCATGTAAGGTAAAGTAAGGTCTGCACTTGAGCCATGAGGCCTATCCAACGGGAGCTTAATAACTCGGTTTCCTTGGCATAGAGCGACTAGAAGCAAAATTTTTGTCATGTTACTCCCATGTTATATCATCTTGTTTGGGACACTCTTGGCAAGTTAGACTTTCCTACCAATCATCCACGTGTTATAAAATTCAACAAGGCTCAGTTGGTATCCCCCTTTCATTTGAAGCATGTCCTCTTAAAGGGCTTCTTGAGTCCGCAATGCATTCCCCTTTCGTAATATTCAGACCAGTTACAATGTTTATAAGTTTATATTCGTTTTACCCAAGTTTGATGGTAGCCTAGAATCAGTTACCTGTAACTACAGATATTTTTCCCTTTACCAGTATGTAATGCCAACCATTGGATCCATGATTATCTTACAATGATATACATTCTTGTTTCCATTTTTATTAACTGTATTTAATTCTCGTAAATGGTAATTTTGTAATGTAGATACATTAAGATTGGCATCCAAATAATTATCTCTTCTATTTATTTATTTACTATATTTACTTTCAACTCCTAGTACATTGTACACTGTTTTAGGAGTATCCCCATATAATTCTTGATGCATTAAAGTATTTAAGTAAAGTCAACCCTCCAACGGAGGATAACAGTCTATGACAGCGCGCTCTCGTTTGAAGTATCGTTGTCTTAAAAAAAGGTTCCATATAAACTAAGTATAGAACAGTGATAAGGAATCACAATGTTGTCATAATGAACAGAAAGATGAAAAGCATCGTTGAAAATTAAAAATGGCAGTTGGTGATTAGGTGGACGTGAATAAAGACCACTTCATGCACTTTTCTGGTGCAGTTTGCATCACGATAAATAACATAAACAATGGAAGAAAATAGATTGAGGATAAGCTCTATAAATTTTTTTTACTTCGTAAAAGTTAATTTACTACCCTAAACGTTAAGGCAAAATTGAAGAACACACCTCGATCACACGCATCATTTCAAGTGCCCTGTTACTTCTCTGCCCAAAATGTCGTCTCTATTACACATTCATGACCACCATCTTGAGGAAGAGCGAAGAACGTAATCTATTCATTAATTTCCAATAGAGTTATGATTATTCACGGCGAGAAAAACGAATAAATAACGAACATTTCGCATTGAGTAAGAAAATCTTCGAGTTCTGAACTGGTCGCCATATTATGACGTCACATGGTTGTCAAATTTGATAACCATTCGGGACTAATTATGGTCGCGATTTCCTATTTTGTGTATGTTTTGGCAATTTATCACCTTCAGAAAGTGCGTTTTTTTGTTCACGAAGAAACCTTAACGCTGTTCTAGCTTTCTCTGGAAGTAGACAATCGGTTCGGATCCCAGACTCTGAGAAATTTGAAAAAAAAGAGTTTGAGAATAGTTATAGAGGCTATGGTGGTAAGAAGATCGAATGAAAGGCTTACAAGACTCAACATTTTTCCAAATAGCCTCTCTAAACCTTAAACTAATATCAAAGTTTTAGTCCTTAATGCATTTAAAGTCCAGGGCTACCACTGTTTCACGTGACTTCCTAACCTGGGCCATGACGCGGTCACTGAAGGTCTCCTCAGGTTCCTCTCTGCCACAACGCATGACATATTTTAGCGCCCGTCGATATCTGGGTATTCGCCATGCGTAGACAAACAGGTCGAGCAGGAATTTCAGGTAAATCAGGTTGTCCGCTAACATGAGATTGACGATAAGAACACTTGGAGCATAAAACAGCAGACGGCTGAGACGTCAAAAACAAGATGGCGATTAGGAGAAAATTGATGATGATAAACTTGCGTTCCACCCTTGTTTGTTTATTGTCTCTCCCTCTATCTTGTGTGGTCTTGTGTTCTTGAAGACTTTTAGAAGCAGCTGTTTTCTTCCTAAAGGCGACGTACAGCAGAATGTAAAAGATAATAGTGACGTAGACCAATGTAATGGAGTGAAAAATGTTATCGATCTTTTGCACGATCTCTTCGATGAGGCCCATAACAGGAAAGAGACTGAAAAATATGGAGTACGTGTATATGCCCAATACACAGATCACCACCCGCGATTTTGTAACGCGCCGGCCGTATTTCAGCGGCGAGGCCAACACAATGTACTGTGTAATTGTGAAAGCAAGTACTATCAGAAAGGATGCATTCATGGCTGCAACAGCTATCACTTGGCCCACATTCAGAAGAGGTGTGCACGTTGCTAGGGTGTCAGGATGTCCAAGATACATCATTATGAAGCATGTAGCGTACATGGGCTCTTGCGAGGCGGCTGTTAAGACATCCACAAAGGCAAAACCGATTAGGAAATAGGTAATGACGGTGCCAAATATCTTCAATAGATCGAAGAAGAAAACCACAAGCAACAAGCCGTTGGCTAAGACGGTTACGAAGGAAACGATGATAATGTAAATTGCTGATCCAAAGGCAAACTTGAAAAACTCGTCAAATGGATCTACTTCGGACCCCAAAGGTACAGACTGGACAGCTGGACAGAGCGATAAATTCCCGGTGAAATTCGCCGTAATACTGCGATTTGTCGCAATTTTCATATCCATTCTGTTGAATGAAGGAGTTATTGAAGTCTACCGTTAAAATTCTCGATAATCTTCTCAATCGCTGTATAAGACTTTTAATTGCCTCCTTCACTGGAACAAGTAGAATATTTAAAACTTCTAAGAAGAAGAAATTATGTATATATCGAGGTTTTATAAAACCATTTACCTCCATCTACAGGCAACTGAAAAGCAATTTGGGCCAACAGAGTCACAATTAAAGCTGCAAACTATCACCCTCAGAAGCTTTTTTCAGACGCTTTGACGCACAGAGTTTGACACCTGTTAACTGGGCATGGAATGGACCAATAAGAAATGGAAGGGCTGTTAAAATTGTCATCTAATACGTTGTACTCCTCAAAACAAAATTATTGAAGAGTCCTACTTTTATTTCACCGGTAAATGCAAACATTTCATATTACAATAAAATTAACAAGCGGTCAGTAATGAGCCAAATAGTAGCCGCCTGTAGTTTTCAACTCCTTGACGTTACCAAATAATAATAATAATAATAATAATGATAATTTCACATCCTTTAGTTATTGCTTTTTCCATTGCTTTTTAATCGCTAACTAACACCATTCGATCTCCAGGAGGCAGCCGAAAAGCTAAATCCTTACAAGTTTCTGTTGAATCTATACCGTAAATTTCTCCGATTTTTTTTCTTTTCCAGAAAATGTCTTCAGGAGTATTCATTTTCATGGATTAATATCTGTTTTTATATAAAAGTTTCCTAGAGCCTGCTGCTCCAACCCACAGTTTTCATTCAAACCATTGGCTTTAGGCCATTCACGATAATTTTTATGTATTGTGAAAAGCAATTTGATCATTGGTCACGTACCTGCTCTCTTCAGGCTGATGGAGCTTGAAGGCTGAGGTGAATATATTGCATGCAAAGAATCTGGAATATTCGTGAAAATATTGCAAAGTCATTTTTGCCTCCTGCTTTTTCTAAGAAAAAGTCATTGTAGTCACATCAATGACTGCAAAAGAGAGTTACCTCGTACTGTGTTTACCATATGATTTGACACGAAGAGTGTGATATCTATTATTAATTTTCCTTTGTGTTGGTCAATAAGAAAATGTTGATGGAACAAATCCTGGGAGAAGTAATTTCTAAAATATAATTGAAGTTTCATTTCTTTCCTAATTCGGATCTTGAAAAAAAATCGATGAACGGAGGAGGGGAACCCGTGTCAGTTTAATTTTGATCAGGGGCACTGCTAGTATATTATGTTAAACGAATTCTGAAAAGGACTATGATAGTTTCTTAAAGTGTAATTTTTGTATCTAATCCTGAGGAATAAAGACTTATTAATCTATCTCTGTCACGAGAACTAATCGAGATGCAAAAAGTAACTTGACACGAACTGACCAATGAACTTCCGTTGTGTTCTATATCAGGGGTTCTTTTTTGTTGTAAAGAGCTCAGAAATTAATGCAGATAAAAGATATAATTTCTTAACTAATCAAGGTAAAAATTGTTTTTACGTTCAGCTCTCGCACTTATCTGTGACTTTCATGGAAGGCCTGTGTCCATTTTCCCGGACTAGCTCTTCCAAGTTTTCCTCTGCATTTACATTTCAGGGCTATAACGAAAAGCCGACGTATGTAAGCTTTTTTTTTTTTCTTTCTAACAGCAGCTCACAAATTCTCTGCGGTTTCTAGGCAATTAAATTTTTAGTTGATGCATAAACTAAACGGCTCCCTTCGATCACGAGGACATCCGGTTTTGGATTCATCCGTGATGTATTAGTTCTTATCTTAAAAGATATGTAGTTGAAAAGCTTCTAATAGAGAGATTGCTCGACTCGACTCGACTCGAAGATAGCTGTAATATTAAGTTTACTTCTAAGATTTACTTCTTACCTTAATTGATATTTATATTACACGAAAGGCTTTCAATAAAACACAGATCACTCAACTGAACAATAATGTAACATTGATACTAATTTTATTTCTTAAAAGATTTAAGGCCACACATCGAATATATCGAGCCTTTACTTCGCTGAAAGAGATTTTTTTTTTACCCTGATGCTGAACGAAGTGTAAGTTTGGTTCCTAAAGTATAAACTTACTGTGCATATAATAATATATGCGTAAACACACATCGTATCTATATATTCCTCTTCAAGTAACGTGCCTTTATTAATCTATAGAACATCATGGTCCTGTTGATACATAACAATCATCAGAACTTTGAAACGGTAAATGCTAGAAAATAAGAGCACTAAGTTTGTGTACATGCCAACATCTCCAGGATCTGGATTTTACGGGGAAGCAAGCTTTGACTGTCAATTAGCGGGCGATAACTATCGCATTATCCAATGCCATATATTTATTATGATCAACTTTTTCCAAGTTGTCTAAATCTAAATTTTATCAAAGTTGGATCAATTGGCTCCTATCTTCCTTTTTATTTTTAAGCTCTACAAAATAAAACTTCCGTTGTACTTCAGATGCAGCATCTGTCAGAATTTGTCCCTTTATCATTCTCTGATCTTCTTAAACAAATGGGCAAATGGGTATTGAACACAATAATCACATGGAAAAGATATAACGAAGTAACTTGCGTTCGCAGCCGTACATATGTCATTTTTTGGAAAATAGATGGAAGATAAAATTGCCTTGTGACCACTCTTCGGTTGTAATTCTTTGCTCTCAAAGGATTCTTCTAAAACGGTTAGCAATTCAGCCAGTATGTGAAAATAAGTTACTATAGTCATAAATGACTTTAAAAGGTAACTTGAGAAAGGAAGACAATTTGGAATTGCTTTTTTTATGAAAATTGTAGGTCGTAACAGCTGGCTCTAGAAAACCCTATACGAATAGAAATTATTTTTTAATAAGTATTTGATTATTTTTCGCAATAAAATTAATGGTCATATTAAATCCCTTTGGCTATAACAAAAAACGATCTAAAAAAAGAAAAACAACCTGATAACATTTCAATTCAAAATTGGAAGGTTTTTGGTTTTTTGGCATGTTCCTAACATAGAATCGTGGAGTGAAAGTTGATCTATCAATAATGTCAATTAAGTGGCGATCTCTGTAAGAGTGGTCCAGGGCATTTCGCATTTATCTTTGTTAGAAAGAGAGGGTTTTCAGAAGTAGTAATTATAAGAATTCATTATTGTGAATATGTAATTTTTTGATGGATGTTAGGACAGCTAAAGTATGAAACAGTTTATTTTTAACATAGCATGAAGACAGAAGCTGAGCTTGACAAAAAAGAGTTTATTGCAACATGATCGGGTATACCAGGTAATCGTTTTCTTCCCGAAAACTACGAATAAATGACAAGGTAAAAACGACCAAGAAATATTTCGAGACCAAATCTCTATTCAAAGATTTGAAGAGTTTCTGCTCAGAAGCGAAAAACAAACAAATTCCTTTCATGAGCTAGGAAATGTTACAGGAGTTATTATCTCTTCTTCCACCTGCAGTGATATTATGACTTATAATGTTTATTTTGTGTTCATGCAGATCAATTTCACAAAGACAGAAAAGACTCAAGTACGTATGACATCATCAAAAAAATTCTGAGATTACCGCCTTTTCCTATTTGTCGTTGGCGCTAAGTGTAAAATGTAGAAAAACTGGCAGTTTTAATAGGGTCCAGGAATATTATTATTTTTTTTAAATTTTGTACAATCAGTTAGCCCGCATCGCTTAAGCAACAAGGAAGTTTTTCCATATTTGCATAGCCTCACCTAAACTCTTGGGTGGGAGGAATTCTCGAAAATTATCTTGGAAGTTGTTAACTGCGTAATTTGTTGTACATTTATCGTCTTTGCTTAAGCTCCCTCGACGAAGTCGTCCAGATTACCGACATCGAGCCGGGCAAAGCCTTGAAGTTCTTTATTTTGCCTTAATATTTTTTTCTAATTTTTTTTTCCTTGTTGTGAAAGCTTTGAAATGTTTCTCACAAATATGTAACTTCACAGCCGTGTTTACAGACTCATATCTTAACTCACTAACCAATCAATTACGTCATAAAGGTGGAAAGTGCGATGAAGCAAGATCTATACGTTTAATCCAAACGTTCTATTTTACATCAAGGGCTCACTGCTCTGGAGAAAGTATAAGTTATGAAACTAACACCGTGTTATTAGTTTCCGTTTGAATATGATGGTAGGAGAATAAAACAACTATTATGATGTTAAGCTGTTTTTTATCGCAAAGTGTTCATTTCAACTGACCTTGAATACCTTTATGTTTTGGAACCTGATGTGCCTAATTCAAGCCGATTCGTTGAGAAATTAAAAATTCGACTGTTAAACTCAATCTCAAAATATTAATGAACTCTTCAAAATATTAACTAACACTGGTGCTATATATTTTGAAACTAAACCCGCCCGCATCAAACTCGTGGCAAGCCTGTGCATGAAACAAGGTTAGGAAATTCTCAGGGTAACAAAACATAAAAGTAAAGAAAAAACATAACTGAGAGATTGAGTCAAACAAAATGAAAGGAATCATTAATAGCAGTCATTGTGCAAGATAAATGCTTAGGAAAATACGTGATGATTCAGTCTGGAGACAAAGACCGCATGTACTCCTTTATAGTCAAGGTAAACAAACATTCCAGAACTCAGAATCTATGTCACAATATCCACAACTGCCAATTTAATAAATGCAAAGGATGACTGATTGCAAATACACCGCAAAGGTAATCTTCTCTCTATTTCTTGAAGAAAGAAAAAGGATCGAAGAATGTATTATATTGGAGACTGAAAACAGCAATTTCTGATTTCTGTTATGTTGTTGTCAGTTATTTTGAGACACCAGGATATATACATATATACATCTTTCTGGATGGCTTGAAGGAATCAATTGTAAATAATTGGTTCGCTTGAGGTGGAATCAATTTTTGAATTAACGGCTGGTTTGATAGCTGCTTGCGCGAACCAAACCTTCAACTCGAATAGCTTCATTCTTGGTTGCGTTCAGTTAATGCCTTGCAGTTACGTTTCACTCCTTAAAAAAAGCCGATTTTGTTTTGGTTGCGTTTGCAAAAAGAGGGGGAGAGGTTATTTGCTAAAACAAAATAAGGACATGTTGATGGTCATAAATAAGACAATAAAACAGAAAAGCCTCTCTTATTAACACATTGTAAAGCGATGTGGTGATTTCTAATGTACACAGAATAATAGCTGCCAGTAGAGAATATGAAGGGAAAAATAATGATCAGTGGTACGTAAGCGAATCGAGAACTAGGTAGTTGTTTATTAAACAGTATAAAAGAACACTTATCTTTTGAATAACCTGGATCAGACTGTTAATTTGAAACTGGCAGCATCAATTGTTTATAGGATCACAGCTTTCGCAATTAGTGCCGTCATGCGATCCCTGTGGCCTTGAATTCGGGCTGCTTAATCTCAGTAAAAATGCTATCGATTTCGCCAATACGATCGCTGGATCCAGTCAGGTCAGGTGTCCATGACTATAAGCGACGAACTCTTTCTAAAAAGATAAGAAATAACTTAAATAAACGAAAAAAGCTCCTTGCGAGTCCATAGGACACCGGGTTGTTTGATATCCTCAAAAAGGCGCCAATTATTATTTTTTTTCAACATTTGTGCATCTTAGTTTAATGGTGATAAGCTTTTACCTTCGTTGATAAACTAACAACAAATGTCACAAGTACTTAGAAGTGCATTTAGGTTAGTGACAAAGGATGGACTATTTCCACCAATGTTCTTCGTAGTCAATGATTCTCGAAGAACCCATTCAATTTAGTAATGGCCTCTAGCTTTGTCTCGATCAGAAATCGTGGTTCTGCTGAACAATTTTATCACACGGTTCAATCGATCAAGTGGGTCACGGATCACACTGATGATCATTTTGAAAACCTCCCACTAACCGGGTTGTGGTCGAAGTAATTTCCTGTCAAGTTCGATAGCTACTATTCGTCTGACAAGCCAAAAATTATGGTGAAAAAAGTGATTTATTTTAAAAATTATCCATGTTCGATGGCGTCAGTAATCTCCAGCAGCGTCATTTGCATATGTATCCCGAAATATTAACATCATCTCGAAGACGACATGGCAGGCTATTTGTTTAAGAGAAAATGTCTCAACGTGACGAAAAGCAAAGGGGTTTCAAATCACCCCCCTCCCCCCTTCTGCAGTGAGGAACAAGCGAAAGGACGAGGAAAATTTTCTACATGCATGGAAAAGATGTTTGGCCAAGAACTCCTGTTCGATCCAGTTGTAAAACATGTCATAGACAAAGGAATTAAGGTGTCAAGATTAACGGACCTTGAGAAAAGAGCACAAGAAGTTGATACTGCAGGATATTTAGCTAACGACAATATGATCGTCGAGAACCTAGGAGATCATGCAGATGCCGAGGTAGCCAAGGGAGCGAAACAGGTTACTGAAAATTGCATAAAAAACGTTTAAAGGAGACGAAATATCGTACTGTCGAAGAAACCTGACATGTACCACTGTCTGAAAAAAGAAGTCTTTGATCAAGAAGCTATTGAATTTTCAAAACTGCCCAAAGAAGCGAAGAAAAAGTACAAAGAGAAGACGTCTGGCGAGGGAAAACCATCAGATGCCAAAGAACCCCTACAATTGCCGCCAAAAGATATTTCTAAGCTAAAGGCTTGTGAATCTAACACGTCATTCAAAGAGGGCAGATTAGTAAAAATGAGAATAGAAAGTGAGACAAGAAAAAAGGACACAATGAAAATGAGGAGGGAGAAGGTCAAAGATATGTTACTATGATTTAAAATAAGTGTTCTATCTGTTGAAAGTATAATTGTTCCGGTAAATATACAGATGTGAGCGCTCTGATTGGTCGAAGATTGCTTCATATCTCCCCATAATTGCCTCGCGCGAGGTGATTATGGCGAGGTGATCATAACAGGAGCGCTAAATTTATATTATCTAAATAGCTGCTTCTTGTTTAGTAAGTGTTAATGAGGAACTGATAAATGCGATAAGGAAAACTAAATTCCGAAGAGCCCAAAAGATGCTAATAAGTTTGGAGTAACACTATTCAAAAGAAAGATATGAAGTATTTGCTGACTGAATTAAATGAAACTTATAATTCTCATGGAAACTGCTTCTTCATACGAGTAATCAAAATACTGAATTGAAACAGAATGCTTTCAGCATCACACGGATATTTACAACATAATCAAAAAGCTCCTAAGCAATTGTATCCAAAAAAATTTTCTACACGAGGCGAATAATTGTTAACAAGCGGTGTCGTCGAAAGATTTGTCGAAAACCTTAAGGAAAGGATTCGGAGGTTTCTGAAGAGGGAGATACATGAATTGCAGGTAATAAGCTTTCTTCCTACAACATTTAATCCTACTGCGTTTCTCCAAACGCATCATTTCACTATCTAAAAAAAAAACATCGAAGATTTGAGGGTAACTGCCCTAAAGGGCAAGAAATATTTTTTCGACTATTAAAAGGATTTTGCAAAAGCCAAAGAAGATCTTATTGGGGAGGTGATCCAAATTATGCTCACGTTATAATAATAATCACAATAGTGATTATAATGATAATAATAATAATAAAAACACTTATAAGACGCTGTGTTTACTAATTGCTCACAGCGCTGTACAGCAAAGGTTAAATTATAAAATACAAAAGCTAATAGCTATTATATAATGAAATTAACTAAACTACATAAGCCAATTTAAATAAGTATGTCTTCAACTGCGTATTGAACTTGAAATTTCCTTAACAAGTGCGCCACTTTTCACGAGAAAATTGTCTGCCAAACACACTAGCAGAAACTAAGAGGAAAGTTCTCAAAATTCTTAAAAGAAAGGAAAAATTGACTTTATATTGCAATTGAGGTTTTGTAAAACCATCGAGCCCCAAGTTTGCGTGAAGAAAAATTTTTTTTGTGTGTGGACGACATAGGTTTTGAAATTAAAGTAACTTTCTCGGTCAGGAGAAACCACGTTTCTGAATTAATTGGTTAATTTGTTTTCAGTTGTGACGATAAGTTTTCGCCCCAAAACTGGTAAACTGAATCTTCGCGGACGGAACAATAACAACTGGGGGAACTAACTCTGTAGAGACGACTTGGCAGTGAGAACGGAAACTCGTCACGATTTCCTGGTACACGGAGATCTGCTTCGAGCGAGCTTATACAGACGTCAAGGATAAGACAATCTTTGGTTCCACAGTACTTTTATTCTAGGTCAGGCCAACCAGCGACATGACCTCTAGCATACTCTAGTTCGTAATCATCAAAGCTGTACAAGGTACTTGCTTAAGAAGTAACTGGTGCGAAGTGCTATTGTTACACAAATCGCAATATTTGGATAAGGACACAAAGGAGCGGAAAAAAGTCTCTTTGAAGCTAAACAAAAACTACTTAAATATTCCATCTGTTTCTACGACGGAAAGAATCTCAAAATTAAAAAGACGGATGCAATAAACTCTAGGCCATTAAAGTAGGAAACCTAGGTGCGATTTTACAGCTCTGGTATCGAAAACAATACCTATCCTAATTGCAGTAGCGCAGCTCAGGAAATAAAAAAACGGAAAAGCAATTAAAGTTTCTGCTTATTTACGCAAGATTGGTTTGGAAACTATTGCATGAAAAGAAATTAGATTTACGCGTTTAAACTCAGCTGCTATCTACCATGAAAACCAATGTTTCCAGAAAGACCATTAACACTTATATTTACCTAAAAAAACCCATGTACTAGATGACAAAAGTGCCGACAAGCAGGTGCATAGTAAAAGCGAGTAATCGATAAAAATCCATTCTAAAAGCCACTGTGGTTTTTGTACATTTTATTTAACTACCAAAAGAAAAAAACCCGAATAACCGAATATTCCAAATGTAAAAGTATATGAATATATTTTTAAGATGTTTATCCCGAAACCCACGAAAACCCTAAATACAATATTTTTGTGATATGTCAACAATTTACTTTTTCTGGTTATAACTAATTTGAATAATCAACAATTTGAATAGAACAACTCGTTCACCATTCTTTACCGCTCAACCGGTCGAGTAAAAGAACGAACAAAATACAGAACTGGGTCTAAACCGATAAATAAATATAAATTTGTCCTAAAGCTAAAATACATCATTTTTTTCCCCTGACACAGTCACATTAAGAGGTTAAGATTTCTGTTTTGATTTTTTCAATTGTTACCTTCCAAAAACTGAAACTCATTTGTAGTACATCCTTTTGTTAAATTCACTCCACGTGATGATTCCATATAGGTATATTAAAGCTTACGGGTACATTAAAACTTGTGTATGTGACAAAAGCTAACTTGTGATAGTCATGAGGTCTATTCGAATAAAAAGAGGCTCTTTCTCAGCTTCATGGACAATAGAATAAATTGGTTGATTGTCATTTATAAGGTTGTTGAACGCCGAGACGAATAAATAAATAAATAATAATAACTTTATTTAAGTGTCATTGTATTTAGCACTGCTGTGCTAATTGGGGACACTGTAAATAAGGAAACAAATATCGTAAATAAACAGAAACTGTTTATCGATGTTTAAGAAGCTGACTTTCAGAGCGTTTTCTTAGCGTTGGAGTAAAATAACATACTCTCACTATTGCATGCAATGGTGGAGAGAAAATCCCGCTGACAGCCCTGTTTTTGAATAATTGATCAGGAATGTTAAGCTGTTTAGAGAAAGTTTGGAGGCGTCTTTGTCATTTTTTTTATGCCTCTTCGCACAAAAACGATTACCTAATCCGCTTCTTTCTGTCCTTCCGATCCAAAACACAGAGTGTTCGTTACGTGGTTGGTAACATTGGTTCGTGGAGGTAGAATGAAAGTGGTTGGTGATTTTCATGTAACGTTTGGGACCTTAAATGTTAGAAAGGGACATAAAATAAAATATAAATATCGTTTATTTTATACTTTGTTTGATTTCTCATCAATCATTTAACATTGTTATAACTACAATTTATGTGTGATTTCCATTTGCCTCGTATTTCTGAGGCGTTGAAAATTGTTTGGCATAAATTTACAAAAGAGATGAAATTCTGTGCCATCATTGTGTTAATTCTGCGCATTTTCAACTGTCAACGACTTGTTGCTAAGTATATAACAGCCTCGCTTGAGCCTCTTCCATTTTATCGTCTTGATGTTCCCCACATAAAGAGGACGTTTGTGGATAAGTGTGGTTTCGATTGCCTTGAGAGCAACTTCTGCGTTGCATTGAACTTGGCTGGTTTTGCTGATAGTGCAGGAAAACTCTGGTGTGAGCTACTATCGTCCCATTTCTACAACAACACTGAAAAGCTCATTGCAGATAACCATTCGCATCACCTCATGTTGAAGGTAGAAAACTTATAACATTGGTGTAGGCTAACGTGTCGGTCTATAGTAAGCTGTAGAGGATTAAAAACTTAATTTTAGTTTGAGTCGCATTACGATTAACCTTCCAAATTCAAAACAGTTCTTTCGTTCCTCTGGTGGAATGTTCAAAAAACTCTTTGTCAAATAGTCCACCCGTCAAAAATTAAAGGAGAAAAGAAGGAAAATGAAAAAGCCGAATAAAGCGTATTATGCTTCACAGGGAAATATGCAAAGGTGCCTCTGATAGTTATTCGTTAACGATAATCTTTGACGTCCTCTAAGTGTAGATGGATTCCGGTAATAAGAAATATTCAGAATTAGAGCGTTCATGAATTAGGAAAGCAAGTAATTTCTCCACCAAACGGCACCCTACTGTTTTTCATAATGATGAAATTATAATACGAAAAGGCTGAAATTTCATTCAGGAACTTATCAAAATCTGAACTTGTGAGGCGGGAGTCCTAAAGTTTTTATTCCTAATGATGATAAAATAAAACAAAAACATCAGTTTTTCGCTGCAAACAGGCAAAGTTTATGAGGATGGAAACACTTGAAAAAGAAAATTTTAATGTCAACAAAGGTACCTTTTCATGAAATTTAATTTAAAAGGTTTAATTCCAGAATGAGGAGGCGTATAAAAGTGGAAGCAGTTTTCTTAAGTAACTTTTTTGTTCTCGCAGAATAAAAAGTCTCTATCGAGATATACATTACCGTAAGGGTCTTTGGCAAATCACTTTCCTCTCTTTCATAATTTACCTCTCTAAGTACACAAAACATGTTCTCTTTGTCTAAAGTTCCTTAACGAACCGTATTTAATTGCCCGGTTAAAAAGTTATCCGTTGGTACCCTGTGTAGCTTGCAGAACTGCCGGAATAAGGATCAAAAAATAGAAAAACAATGGCGAAGTAATCAAAACAGTTGAGTTGAGGATAGCTTGCAAAAAGTTCGAGACTCATATAAACTGACTCCTTTCTTCCCCGACCAATCAATTGGCATCATACCTTATTTGGTAACTAAGTATTTCTCGGGAATGAAAAAACAGGTTACAAGTCCGAATCTTATCGAATTCCTTGTTGAAGAATACTCTTACTTACTGATGGGTTTGCTGATACCCATCATCACTTTTCTACATAATTTATTGGTGTAGAAAGGAAAAGTTCTGGCTCAATCATCTCTGGAACGTTCAAGGTTGATGCTGTGAAGACCAGCTTGTAATTGGCAGAGAAAAATTGCATTTATGAACTTAACGATGTTTATTCTTTAAGAATCCTTGTACCGGACAAACTTGTTCTAGCCATGGGAAATGTTCACCGATTTCATTCAGAGACTGAATCCATAAATGCATTTGCTATCCGGGTTATCGTGGCAGTGATTGTGAAATTGGTAGGTAACTTTTGAAGCTTTTCACCGTACAGTTACTGCAAACATTTTTTAATTCCATGATAATGATAACCACAATTGATCTTAGGACAGATCTTTGATTTTTCTGACTGGTCATAATTCCTATTGTGGAAACCAACTTACATCCTATCGGATAAGGTACCTGAAATAAAGTTCAGGGAACAAATATGCCAATGAATTATAGTAGGATGCTTTTTTGGAGCTTTCCATTTCATATTTTGTCAAATGGACAAAGCTTAACAAAACCCTGATAGAGCAAAAAATAGTGCGATTCGAAAATACATCATAGTACGAAGAGCTAATCAGATTGCAAGGATCAATAATGATTTCAAAATGATTCTAATAAAGCAATTTTTTTCCTGAAAATGATAAATTATGATAAAAAACTGACAGTCTCTATCAGAATAAAATGACCTAAACATTCGTACTTCAGGACTTCAGTTGTAGGTTTCTTAACTTTGACTAAAATGTGCACACTTATTTTCAGCGCCATTGGAATGTATGAATTACAGTGTACTGAGCGAGCCCGGTCGCCACACATCGTTTGGAAGAGGAGGGAACTCGGACAGGTCCCTTGTGTCTGGCTGGTACAGATTTCAATCCAGTTCACACACTAAAATGCTGGACCAATGTGTCAGTCCCCGCAAATGCCTAACACTCCTCTTTGGTTTCTTAAACGGCTGCATCCACTCATCAAGGATGGCATTGTCAACAGGGAGGCGTGTTTCGGTGGTAATTCTGATTGCTGCTACAGAAAAGTTAAAATTAATGTGAGGAGATACGATGGATTTTATGTTTACTACTTAAATCCATCACCTTCTGGATCATTTCGCCATTGTGCGATATAGTTGAGGGGACCTATAGCCACAGAACAACAGATTGTAAGCAGCATCACTGTTTTTATGTTCGATGCACCATCAATTTCAATAGCTGAGCCATAAGCATGGTTTATTAGGCCCGTAAAAAGACAAAACTGCTCTAGTTATAGTGACGAGGAACCAAGAAGGTACGAGAACATTGTTAATTGTTTGACAGCCTAACACAAAGAAAATATTTTGCTTTCCTCTGAGATTTTTGGAACCAATCATGGAGCTATAGTTCACCGATCACGTGATATCACAAGGATTATAACAGAAACATGTATGAGGGAACTGTAATTGTTAAACAGGACAAGAGCAGGTTACCTATACGAAATACTGGCTAAGGTTAGAGTAAAATTACAGCCACTAAAGCCAGACTTGCATAGGATATGTAGTCGACAAAAAAAATGCATCCAAATTGGAAATTATTTGCAACGCAAAATACTAAAGGTAGTAATTCTCTTTTTTGTACTTTTGGAGGGCAGTAGTCATGATAACATATGTTTATCATGAGACCCGTGCGTCTCCTCGCGTACGGCTTTTAATTATTTTAAATAATTATTATTATTTAATAATAGTGATGTTATCCTCTTTTCCTCAAAAAATTGCACCATTTTTCATGAAAAAATTGTTTGCACTCACACAAACAGAGTAAAAAGACTACTCAACAAAAATTAACGGCGTAAATTTTTCTGAGAGCGCTTGCCTTTAAAGTTTCCTCGACTTTATTCCAGTTAATAATGAATATAAAAAAATTAAGCGCCTCTGATTGGCTGAAATCGAGTACATTCTCATGTAACAGGAATGTAATTTTGAGTAAATAAGCACTTACGGGCTCATGCAATTTTGTTAGTCTTTGAAAAAATTTACTCGTGCGTATTTAATCCAAATTGTACTCGAAATCATGTGATTACCTATACTTATACACGTTGCACGACTTTTACGTTTGTCAAGTTATTCACTAGCAATCTAGTGAGCGTTTTTTTTTTTTGACAAGTACTGCCACGAAGAGTTTCCTTGGAATGAAAACAGTGTGAATGAAAACACCTACGCTGTCAAATTATGCAATGGATAGGAAGAACTTATTGATAACAGAGAGTCTGAATTCGGCATTGACGGACTTATCAATCAAATATAGCTTCTCCGCAAATAGCAGCTCATGAATAAGTTCTGAGACATGTCAACAAAATCGACTATTTTGCACGAAAAGTCGGTAAAATTAGCTCTTCCTTCCTAGCTTTCATCGTTTCAAAGTCCTGCAGTTTGTTGATAATGTTCTGAAATTTTGAAAGGAACAGATAGAGGAACAGGCGATCTCTTCGAGCGTTACAGCAAATTTAGGAGGAATATGATATGTCAGTTACTTTTTGATGATAGTAAACAAAGTGTTTTCGCAGTTTTAGCAATCGGATGTTTCTGTGACTGAAATACAATTCAGCGTCAATCATGGTCATCTAACGCAACCGAAAGAAATTTTTGCAAATGAAATAGAGAAAACGCTTTGATATCAAAAAGTCGAATTTCGACATTGACAGACTTATCAAGCCATTGTAACTTCCCCGTAGATGACAGCTCTTGGAACAACTAACACGTACACAGGGAACTGTTTGAGAAGAAAATTCAGAAAATTTATCGTTTATTAGAGAGCACTGAACGCGTGGACCAGGCAATCAGTTATTCCATTTATTGAGAAGATACAAATGATACATTTTTACACTTGTATTGAGATATCCAGCGGCAAGTTCGTATTTTAAGAACCAGATGTTTCTTAGACTAAAATACGAGTCAGCTTCGCTGTTTTTTAGAAACATTCTTTTTAGTTAACTTTATTTACAAAGTTAAGCCTCGATATATTCCATAGCTGGTCCTAAATCTTAGAATTTCTTACACAGTTGCGTTATTTCTTTCATGAGAAGCTTTTCAACCAAATTGTAATGCAGATGAGAAGTAGAGATTCGTGGTCGATCCGCAACCGGACGTCCTAGCGATCCAAAAGAAGTATTGTCGAAATAAGTATATGCATCAACTGAAGTTTTTATTAACCATGAACTGCTCTGCAGTAATTAAACAGCGCCTTTTGAAAAAAAGCCTTTTACATTCTTGCTTTATGTCCCTTTTGAAGAAAGCATAAGCTATAGGGTTTATTCCAGAGTTTACAACTTGTAGAGGTACTTTATAGTGAAAATCTTTACAAGGATGACCAGTTAAAACTACTATACTACAACGTATCAGCAATCCGTAACACAAAAGAAACACAATCGTTACCAATGCCACCCATGTGACTGCTGACCTGTTGTGAGTCTTCATTTTGACGATGCGTTGATTAAACTGCAATTGCTTTGCTAAACGGCGTTTCCCAGAGTTCTTGTAAACAGCAAGAAACATGGATGCGAGGCTAAACATTAAAATTACGCACAAAATTACCTCGAAAAGCAAATACACAAAGCCACTAACACGAAAGATTAAATTGAATCGGATCGAAGCTATAGTCAGAATGAAAAGTAAAGGAATTGCCCAAGATGTAACAACCATTTGGATGACTCTGCAGCTTGTCATAAAAGACAAATATTTCAGAGGTTTCGCCACGGCGATATAGCGTTCAAGTACTACGCTAAATAAGTTTGACCCAGATGCGTACACCAAAAATACTCTTACATAAGTACTGATTAAGCTTGCTGTTTCATTGGTAAAGCACTTATTTTCCACGCCGCAGAGAAAACGTGAAGGGAGAGCTATCATCCCAACACAAAAATCGGCCACTGCTAAAGACACAATCAATGTGTTGGTCTTGGTACGAAGCTGACGTTTGTTGTAGACGAGGAGGATGACAAATCCATTTCCAGCCATTGTGAGGATGGAAAGGAACCAAGCGAGAACCCAAAACCACGTTTCCATTAAGTTTCGTCTTGATGGCTGTCTTGGACTTTTCAACTGCTTCCTTCAGTCGGGCGGAGAGAGTTTTGAGAATGGAAATTTGTCCTCCTTAAAGCTAATTAGGTCAATAGACTTTCTTCAATTAAGTAGCATATTAGGCTGCAAGCATCCATCACTCTTTAACATTTTTGACAGACACTGTGCCTGTCAAATGGTTCGCAAGAAGTATGGACCAATCAGAGATTGACGACAAAACAGGAAATTTTTACTTCATCACCTCATGTGTTCTATCCTTTTCATTTATACAAACAAATGAAAATTGCGTTATGACGCGTGAGAGCAGAGTCCTATTTTGAGAATATTCGTGTTGCACAATAGTGCAAATAAGACGTGATTTGATGAAAAATAGCAATAATTTCATGGAGAAAGATGTTTTTTGTCTTGTCACGAGCGTGAGAGAAAAAAGAAATTCTGAGTCCCCATACGATGAATCGAACTCAGACCTTTGGATTTCGCTCTCACAGAGTTTCTACGATGAGCGAGTAAATTATGAAATTTGACATCTATTTAATTACCGATTTTTCCAATGATTACATTTTAAATCGACCAACTAAACCCTACGATGTCTACTCCAAGAACCAACCGAGAAACCGAAAACCTTGCAATGACGGAGGTTTTCGAATGTATTTCATATTTTCGTCTGGTAAACGTTTTTCTGTATTACCATCTTTCCCTTAAAAAAACATTGCTGCCATTTTCATCGAAAATGTCTTTGCTAAACGGACTAGCGGAAATTAAAACCTGTCACGAAGACATGCCAAGAAAACTTAAAAAAATAAGTGTGTGAGGTTTCTTTTTCATTTCAGTAATAGTAGAAGTAGGGCAATTAAATAGGAGCAAATACAGATGGTCATGTATATTGAATGGCAGTTATTTTGTAGGCTCACGGAAATAAATTATTGATCAAAATACAACAAGGTTAAAAGCTAAAATTCTGTTTTATGCCGACGTTCCTTCATTGTCTAGGACTAGTATCGAATAAACTACCACCAGAGAATTTTCAAAAATAACCTCCTAACTGCGAAGGATTTCGTCGGTAAAGATCTATTTAAAGTTAAAACAGCAGGTGTGAATCGTAAAGTAAAGTTTTACCCATCTTCCTGTTTGAACTGGAGCAATTATATCTCACGTTGTCATCAAGTTCGTTACCTTTCGTGGAATAATTGTTTGCCCAACGCACTAACAAAGCCAAAAAACCTGTCACGAACACTTATCAAGAATCTTTAACGGCGTCAAATTTCCCGAAAGAACTCGCCTTTCACGATTTCATTGTCCTAGTTCCAATGATTTGTATGACTTATGTACTAGCCAAATAATTCACAGTTGGTTAAGCATTTCCCTAAAAAGTTTCTAAGGAATGGAAAAGCTTGGAAATGTTATAGCATTGTCATTAACGGCACCATTCAAAAATTGGCCAAAGGAGAGCTTTTATTTTCGAATTTACAATGAAAGTCAACTCCAACCCCTTCCAAAAAAATAAAAAATAAAAAAAAAACCGACTCATGGAGAAGTTGTTTTGTATATAAGTTAAATGCCGTTTCAAAGTTTTGTCTGACGTAATATATCAACAAAAACACGATTTTCTAAAACACAGGGAGGACCAGTCAGTGGATAAGGCGATCTGATAGAGACTTGTAGAGGCTAATCAAAAGTGAAGGAATATTATATGTGTTTACAGTTTTATTATCGCATGTAAAGCAAGCTCGTAGTTTTAAGAATCAGATCTTTCTTATATCGAAATACAAATCAGATTCAATGCTTAAAGAGAAAAAATTCTGCTCCAGCAATGGAATGCTTCGTTATATTCATTACAAGGTCTTAAATCTTAGAAATAAATTTAATATCGAAGCTACAATATTACACCGTTAGAAATCCACGAAGATAAGAGCCAGTACATTCCGGATGGATCCACAGCTGAACATCGTTGAGATCTAAGGGAAAGTGATAACTAAATTCATCAACTGAAGTTTTTCTTGCCTAAGAACTGCTTTGAGGAATAATCAGAGACACCTTTTGAAAAAGAGCCTTTTACATTCTTGCTCTATGTCCCTTTTGAAGAGGGCATAAGCTATAGGGTTTATGCCAGAGTTAATAACTTGTAGAGGAACTTTGTGATGAAAATCCTCACATTGACGACCATTTATAGTTAATAAACTACAATGCACGAATAGTCCGTAACAGGATAGAAACATACACGTTACCAAAGCTAGTCATTTTACTGCTGAGGTATTCTGAGCTTTAACTTAAGCGAACCGTTTATTTAACTAGATTTGCTTAGGTAAAATGCAATTTTTAGAGTTCTTATAAACAGCAACGCAAAAGATAAAAATCACACACAAGATTACTTCGAATAACAGATGGAAATAAGCGTAAAAGTCAAATATTTGAACGGTTTCACGACGGCGATATAGCGTTCCAGAACTAAGCTAGACGAGTTTGTTCTAGAAGCGTAAAGTATGAACACCCACACATACATCGCGGATAAGCTTGCATTTTTATTGGAGATACACTCGTTTATCATGTTACAGAGAAAACGCAAAGGAACAGCAATCACTCCCAAAGCAAAATCAGCCACTGCTAAGGACACAATGAATGTGTTGGTTTCGGTGCGAAGCTGAAGTTTTCTGCAGACGAGGAAAATGACAAATCCATTTTCAACTATCGTGAGAATGTAAAGAAACCAGCTGAAAACCCAAAACCACAGCTCCATTAAATGTCGTCTTAAAGGCTGTCCAGGACTCTTAAATTGCCTCTTCGGTGGAGCAAAGAGTGTTTTGATAAAGTTAAAATTAAGTCAGTCGCTGTTGTTATGTAATTAGGCTGAAAGTATCCGTTCGTCCTTGTTTTTGTGTCAGGAACTTTGTGCACGGGGTAAGGCGCATGTTTATAATTTTCAAGAGGTATGGACCGATGAGAAATTGATGACAAAAATTTCTATGATTGACATTTGATAACCTTTTTATCGTTGCTTTTTCGAATGATTACATTTTTCATCCACCTACGAACACCTTGTGATCTCTGCTTAATAAATCAGCTGAGAAACCCAAACCTTGCAATAACGGAGGCTTACAAGTGTTCCTAAGGATGTTATCTTGTGAATCTTTATCTAAAGCATCATCCTTTTCGTCCGTGCCAAGCCAAAATCGCCTATTTTATTATCAAGTGATCAACGTTACAGCAGAGTCGTATATGAATGTTATTCGCCAGCCGGTTTCGGAATTTTATCGATAAAGAGCTGAGTATGTGGATGAGCTACCACTAAAATTAAATCAATTTTTTTATCCATTGAAACTCAATTCAGTGTTTTAACATTTTGTGCCTTTAAAACCTTCGAAAGTACTTGAATCGATAGAGAATTTTTTCTTTTCCCTTAAATTTCTCAATTTCTGACTTGGAATGAAATTGCCAGACTTTTCCGAGAACTTTCACTCAGAGAAAGAAAAAAAATACCTGACGATCTTGATGAAAAAATGGATGGGCTCCGTCAATTAATTAGTAATACTTTGAACACACATATGTTTTTTGATGAGCAAGCTTGGACTTGGACTGAAAGACTCGAAAAGTGGGCACAGCAAGTACAGAAAAATAGCAGGCGAGGGCACGATACAGTTTGTTATACAATGAGGACAATGGGCTTTTCGTGTGTCAGAGGGATTTTGATAGAATCATTTGCAATGAACCGTAAAATGCCAAATCAATAAGTTCTTTTCCATCCGTACTCCAAATGAAAACACTGAAGGAATCAGTTGTGAATTAATTATTGGCTTGAGGGAATCAATTGTAATGAAATGGTTCCCTGGAAGGAATCAGTTGTAAACAAATGGATCCCTTGAGGCGGAATCAATTTTTGCATTAATGGCTGGTTTGATAGCTACTTGCGGCGAACCAAACTTTTAACGCTAATAGTTTCTTTCTTCTTTTCTCATAGTGAATGCCTTGCAGTTACGTTTCACTCGTTTTAGTTGCGTTTGCAAAAAAGAGGGGGAGAGGTTAATCGCCAAAACAAAATTAGGACATGCTGATGGTCATAAATAAGACAAAAAAACAGAAAAGCCTCTTTCTGCTTAGTGTTCCCACTTATTAAAACTTTGTAAAGCGATGTTTCAATTTCTGATGTGCACAGAATAATAGCTTTCAATAGAGAATATGAAGGGACAAAAAATGATCAATGGCACGTAAGCGAATCAAGGACTAAGTAGCTGTTTATTAAACAGTATTAATGAACACTTGTTATCTTTTGAATAACCTGGATCAGACTGTTGAGTTGATACAGTGGTGGTGGTGATTTAGTGGTGGCCTCTAGCTTTGTCTCGATCGGAAGTCGTGGTTCTGCTGAACAATTTTATCGCACGGTTCAATCGATGAAGTGGATCACGGATTACACTGATTCTTATTTTGAAAACCTCTCACTTACCGGGTTGGGGACTTAATTTCCTGTCAAGTTCGATAGCTACTATTCTTCCGACAAGCCAAAAATTATGGTTAAAAAAGTGATTTATTTTAAAAATCATCCATGTCGAATGGCGTTAGTAACCTCCAGCAACGTCATTTGCATATGTATCCCGTAATATTAACATCATCTTGTAGACAACGTGGCAGGCTATTTGCTCAAGAGAGAAACCTTTCAAAACATCGCAACGTGACGAGAAGCAAGGGGGTTTGAAATCACCCCCCTCCCCCCTACTGCAGTGAGGAACAAGCGGAAGGACGAGCAAAATTTTCTATAGGCACGGAGATGTTTGACCAAGAAATCCCGTTCGATCCTGTTGCAAATATGTTATAGACAATGGGATTCAGGAGTCAAAGTAATGGACCTCGAGAAAAGAGCACAAGAAATTTATACTGCAGGATATTTAGTTTACGACATTATGATCGTCGAGGAGGAGATCAAGAGATCGACCTAGGAGATCATGCAGATGCCGAGGTAGCCAAGGTAGTGAAACAGTTTACTGAAAATTTCATAAAGAAACGTTTGAAGGAGGTGAAATATCGAACTGTTGAAGAAACCTGACATGTACCACTGTCGGAAAAAGAGTCTTTGATCAAGAAGCTATTGAATATGCAAAACTGCTTAAAAAAGCGAAGGAGGCCGCTGAAAAGTGCGAAGAGAAGAAGTTTGACGAGGGAAAACCATCAGCTACCAAAGAACCCCAACAATGCTGCCAAAAGAAATTTCTAAGCAAAAGGCTTGTGAATCGAACACGTCGTTCAAAGAGGGCAGATTAGTAAAAATGAGAATAGAAAGTGAGATATGAAATGAATGAATTGCAGTAAATAAGCTTTCTTCCTACAACATTTAATCCTCCTGCGTTTCTAGAAACGCATCATTTTCACTATCTAAAAAAATCACATCAAAGATTCGACGGTAACTGCCCTTAAAGGCGAGAAATATTTTTTCGACTGTTAAAAGGATTTTGCAAAAGCCAAAGAAGATCTAATTGGTTAGGCGATCCAAATCATGCTCACGACCCAATAATATCAATAACTATAATAATAATTATAAGGATGATAATGATAATTATGACAAAAACACTTTTTAGACGCTGTGTTCACTAATTGCTCAAAGCGCTGTACAACAAAGGGTAAATTATAAAATACAAAAGCTAATATTATAATGAAATTAACTAAACTACACTACTAAAAACTAGACATCATAAGTCAATTTAAATAAGTGTCTTCAACTGCATCTTGGACTGGTAAACAGAGGTAACACTCCAGAGTTCAAGAGGCAATTGATTCCATAACCAAGGAGCAACTACTTTGCTATTGTCTAAGAGATGCCTGAACTTTCAGAGAAACTGAAAAAAAAATACTAATACTATTAGTGATGTTAATACGATATTACTACGATCGGGTACACGTTCATTTTTGTAACGAACTTTCCCAGTTCGCCAAAGTTCTCGTGTATAAATAAAGTTTATTATTTACAGTTTAAGGCACCCAGTGAGTGAATTATGGGGAGTAATCTGCACGTGTTCATTAACAATGAACGAGTAATTTCAATACCGCACGAGGCTTTGCCGAGTACGGTATTGAAAATCGAATTCACTGAATAAAGAAACACTGCATTGAAACCACTCTACACTTGTTAAACCAGACAGAATGTTGATTTTAAATTTAATAAGTTTCAAAGTTGGTTCAAAATTAGTCATATTTTTACAAAATATATCCGAAATATACTAAATCACCTTGAAAAAATTTAAAATGACTTTCCGAAAAGATTTGCTAAGCATAACGTCTTTCTCAACATCTCCATTGCAATAAGTTTGAAACAACCATCAGCTTATCAACTTAACGTTTTGTAATGTTTATGTTAATTTGACAGTCTTCTATCGATTTTGCGTGTGGAATGTTCATATTTCGAATATGTATCGTTGAAAATCGACCTTATTTCGTTCCCCATACTATTCCTTATAATGTGTTTAAATTCTCAACGGTTCCTATCGTAACTTAACATGGAGTCACACAACGCATGACGCTCTTACGAATTAATCGTTTGCTTTTTCTCGGGTCGCCTGCGATTAATTAAATATAGCTTCTACGTAAATAACACCTCGTGAATAAATTTTAAAATATGTCAACAAATCGACTATTTTGCACGAAAAGTAAGAAAACTCAGCTCTTCCTTCCTAGCTTTCTCAAAATTCTTAAAAGAAAGGAAAAATTGCCTTTATATTGCAATAGAGGTTTTCTAAAACCATCTAGCCCCAAGTTTGCGCAAAGAAACATTTTTTTAAAATTAAAAAAAAATTTTTTTTTTTGTGGACTACATAGGTTTTGAAATTGAGATAACTCTCTCGGTCAGGAGAAACCACATTTGTAACAAAATCTTAAAACAAAACCTTTGCAGCAGGTCCAAGAATTTAGAAGAAGAATTTCAATTTCACGTTTCTGAATTACTTGCTTAATTTGTTTTTAGTCACATCAAGACGTCAAGATTTCTGTTTTGATTTTTTGAATTGTTACCTTCCAAAAACTGGAACTCATTTTTACTACATCCTTTTGTTAATTGTCTTTACTCCACGTGATGATTCCATATGGGTATATTTAAAACTTACGGGTATATTAAAACTTATGTATGTGACAAAAGCTAACTTGCGATAATCATGAGGTCTATTCGAATATAAAAAGGCTCTATCTCTGAGTCGTGGACAAAAGAATCAATTGGTTGATTACCAATTATAAGTTGATAAATATATTTTGAACACCGAGACGATGTTTAAGAAGCTGACTTTCAAAGCGTTGTCTTAGCGTTGGAGGAAAATAGCATACTCTCAGTATTGCCCTGGTGGAGAAAAAATCCCGCCGACAGACTTGTTTTTGAATAATTGATCAGGAATGTTAAGCTGTTTAGAGAAAGGTTTGGAGGCGTCTATGTCATTTTTTAATGTCTCTTCGCACAAAAACGATCACCTAATCCGCTTCTTTCTGTCCTTCCGATCTAAAAACTTTTCTCACAGAGTGCTCGTTATGTAGTTGGTAACATTGCTGCGTGGAGGTAAATTGAAAGTGGTTGGTGATTTTCATGTAACATTTGGGACCTTAAATGTTAGAAAGGGACATATGTTAAATATCGTTGTTTATTTTACATTGTGTTTGATTTCTCATCGATTATTTATATTGTTATAACTACAATTTATCTATGATTTCCATTTGTCTTGTCTTTCGGAGACCATCAGGCTTCTATCTGGCGTTAAAAATTGTTTGGCATAAATTTACAAAAGAGATGAAATTCTGTGCCATCATTGTGTTAATTCTGTGCATTTTGAATTGTCAACGACTCGTTGCTAAGTATATAACAGCCTCGCTTGAGCCTCTTCCATTTTATCGTCTTGATGTTCCCCACAAAAAGAGGACGTTTGTGGATAAGTGTGGTTTCCATTGCCTTGAGAGCAATTTCTGCGTTTCATTGAACTTGGCTGGTTTTGCTGATAGTGCAGGAAAACTCTGGTGTGAGCTACTATCGTCCCATTTCTACAACAACACTGAAAAGCTCATTGCAGATAACCATTCGCATCACCTCATGTTGAAGGTAGAAAACTAATAACATTGGTGTAGGCTAACGTGTCGGTCTATAGTAAGCTGTAGAGGATTAAAAACTTAATTTTAGTTTGAGTCGCATTACGATTAACCTTCCAAATTCAAAACAGTTCTTTCGTTCCTCTGGTGGAATGTTCAAAAAACTCTTTGTCAAATGATCCACCCGTCAAAAATTAAGGGAGAAAAGAAGGAAAATGAAAAAGCCGAATAATTGTTCATTTATCTTTGCCTGAATGTAGCGAAGCGTAATGAAACAAAAGATAAATGGTTTCTTGAATTCCCGAGCACGAGTGCATTTGTCGGCAGTGTGTTTTAAGTGCCGGCGTGAGATTATGGGAAAAAAGTGTTATATGTAAACTAGCAAGTATATATTCGCTGAACAGTAAACAAGTTTCATTGTGGATTTTTACAAGCGGACAGTTAAATTTTGTTCTTTTTTATTTTTTGGTTGGAATCCTGTAATCCATTTCCTCGTAACGATTTTTAGCTGTGCTTTCCTGATGATTGACAGTCATTATAAGTGGTTTTGCTTATTCAATTTACTTTGGCCGCGTCGAACGTATAGAGTTTGTTTAATTTTTTGGTGTCTAGACAGTGTAAACAGTTGTTTTTGTCTTGTGATTAGTTGGTTAGTTCAATAAATGGGCTAAGAATTGTCTGCTTATCCCGCACCGCATTTCTGGTTGTCAGTTTTTTGGGTGCGGGGAATTCAAGAAAGTGTATTATGCTTCACAGGGAAATATGCAAAGGTGCCTCTGATAGTTATTCGTTAACGATAATCTTTGACGTCCTCTAAATGTAGATGGATTCAGGTAATAAGAGATATTCAGAATTAGAGCCTTCCTGAATTAGGAAAGCAAGTAATTTCTCGACCAAACGGCACCCTACTGTTTTTCATAATAATGAAATTATAATACGAAAAGGCTGAAATTTCATTCAGGAACTTATCAAAATCTGAACTCGTGAGGCGGGAGTCCTAAAGTTTTTATTCCTAATGATGATAAAATAAAACAAAAACATCAGTTTTTCGCTGCAAACAGGCAAAGTTTACGTGAATGGAAACACTTGAAAAAGAAGATTTTAATGTCAACAAAGACACCTATTCATGAGATTTAATTTAAAAGGTTTAATTCCAGAATGAGGAGGCGTATAAAAGTGGAAACAGTTTTCTTAAATAGCTTTTTTGTTCTCGCGGAATAAAAAAGTCTGTATCGAGATATACATTGCCGTAAGGGTCTTTAGCAAATCACCTTCTTCTCTTTCATAATTTACCTCTCTACGTACACAAAAAAATTTTTTCTTTGTCTAAACTTCCCTAACGAACCGTATTTAATTGCCCTGTTATAAAGTTATCCTTTGGTACCCTGTGTAGCTCGCAGAGATGCTGGAATAGGGATCAAAAAATAGAAAAACAATGGCGAAGTAATCAAAACAGTTGAGTTGAAGATAGCTTGCAAAAAGTTCGTGACTCATATAAACTGACTTCTTTCTTCCCCGACCAATCAATTGGCATCATACCTTATTTGGTAACTAAGTATTTCTCGGGAATGAAAAAACAGGTTATAAGTCCGAATCTTATCGAGTTCCTTGTTGAAGAATACTCTTACTTACTGATGGGTTTGCTGATACCCATCATCACTTTTCTACATAATTTATTGGTGTTGAAAGGAAAAGTTCTGGCTCAATCATCTCTGGAACGTTCAAGGTTGATGCTGTGAAGACCAGCTTGTAATTGGCAGAGAAAAATTGCATTTATGAACTTAACGATGTTTATTCTTTAAGAATCCTTGTACCGGACAAACTTGTTCTAGCCATGGGAAATTTTCGCCGATTTCATTCAGAGACTGAATCCATAAATACATTTGCTATCCGGGTTATCGTGGCAGTGATTATGAAATTGGTAGGTAACTTTTGAAGCTTTTCAATCATTCCATGATTATGATAACCACAATTGATCTTAGGACAGATCTTTGATTTTTCTGACTGGTCATAATTCCTATTGTGGAAACCAACTCACATCCTATCGGAGAAGGTACGTGAAATAAAGTTCAGGGAACAAATGTGCCAATGAATTATAGTAGGATGCTTTTTTGGAGCTGTCCATTTCATATTTTGTCAAATGGACAAAGCTTAACAAAACCCTGGCAGAGCAAAATACATCGATAAAAATACATCATAGTGCGAAGAGCTAATCAGATTGCAAGGATCAATAATGATTTTAAAATGATTCTAATAAAGCAATTTTTTTTTTCCTGAAAATGATAAATTATGATAAAAAACTGACAGTCTCTATCAGAATAAAATGACGTAAACATTCGTCCTTCAGGACTTCAGTTGTAGGTTTCTTAACTTTGACTAAAATGTGCACACTTATTTTCAGCGCCATTGGAATGTATGAATTACAGTGTACTGAGCGAGCCCGGTCGCCACACATCGTTTGGAAGAGGTGGGAACTCGGACAGGTCCCTTGTGTCTGGCTGGTACAGGTTTCAATCCAGTTCACACACTAAAATGCTGGACCAATGTATCAGTCTCCGCAAATGCCTAACACTCCTCAGTGGTTTCTTAAACGGCTGCATCCACTCATCAAGGATGGCATTGTCAACAGGGAGGCGTGTTTGGATGGTCATTCTGATTGCTGCTACAGAAAAGTTAAAATTAATGTGAGGAGATACGATGGATTTTATGTTTGCTACTTAAATCCATCACCTTCTGGATCATTTCGCCATTGTGCGATATAGTTGAGGGGACCTATAGCCACAGAACAACAGCTTGTAAGCAGCATCACTGTTTTTATGTTCGATGCAACATCAATTTCAATAGCTGAGCCATAAGCATGGTTTATTAGACCCGTAAAAAGACAAAACTGCTCTAGTTATAGTGACGAGGAACCAAGAAGGTACGAGAACATTGTTAATTGTTTGACAGCCTAACACAAAGAAAATATTTTGCTTTCCTCTGAGATTTTTGGAACCAATCATGGAGCTATAGTTCACCGATCACGTGATATCACAAGGATTATAACAGAAACATGTATGAGGGAACTGTAATTGTTAAACAGGACAAGAGCAGGTTACCTATACGAAATACTGGCTAAGGTTAGAGGAAAATTACAGCCACTAAAGCCAGCCTTGCATAGGATATGTAGTCGACAAAAAAAATGCATCCAAATTGGAAATTATTTGCAACGCAAAATACTAAAGGTAGTAATTCTCTTTTTTGTACTTTTGGAGGGCAGTAGTCATGATAACATATGTTTATCATAAGACCCGTGCGTCTCCTCGCGTACGGCTTTTAATTATTTTAAATAATTATTATTATTTAATAATAGTGATGTTATCCTCTTTTCCTCAAAAAATTGCACCATTTTTCATGGAAAAATTGTTTGCACTCACACAAACAGAGTAAAAAGACTACTCAACAAAAATTAACGGCGTAAATTTTTCTGAGAGCGCTCGCCTTTCAAGTTTCCTCGACTTTATTCCAGTTAATAATGAATATAAAAAAAATTAAGCGCTTCTGATTGGCTGAAGTCGAGTACATTCTCATGTAACAGGAATGCAATTTGGAGTAAATAAGCACTTATTAATTTTTTCAAAGACCACAAATTGCACTCGCCCTACGGGCTCATGCAATTTTGTTAGTCTTTGAAAAAATTTACTCGTGCGTATTTAATCCAAATTGCACTCGAAATCATGTGATTACCTATACTTATACACATTGCACGAACTTTACGTTTGTCAAGTTATTCACTAGCAATCAAGTACTCTCACGAAGAGTTTCCTTGGAATGAAAACAGCGTGAATGAAAACACCTACGCTGTCAAATTATGCAATGGATAGGAAGAACTTGTTGATAACTGAGAGTCTGAATTCGGCATTGACGGACTTATCAATCAAATATAGCTTCTCCGCAAATAGCAGCTCATGCATAAGTTCTAAAACACGTCAACAAAATCGACTATTTTGCACGAAAAGTAGGTAAAATTAGCTCTTCCTTCCTAGCTTTCATCGTTTCAAAGTCCTGCAGTTTGTTGAACAAAAGCATAATGTTCTGAAATTTTGAAAGGAACAGATAGAGGAACAGGCGATCTCTTTGAGCGTTACAGCAAATTGAGGAGGAATATGATATGTCAGTTACTTTTTGATGATAGTAAACAAAGTGTTTTCGCAGTTTTAGCAATCGGATGTTTCTGTGACTGAAATACAATTCAGCGTCAATCATGGTCATCTAAAGCAACCGAAAGAAATTTTTGCAAATGAAATAGAGAAAACGCTTTGATATCAAAGAGTCGAATTTCGACATTGACAGACTTATCAAGCCATTGTAACTTCCCCGTAAATGACAGCTCTTGGAACAACTAACACGTACACAGGGAACTGTTTTAGAAGAAAATTCAGAAAATTTATCGTTTATTAGAGAGCACTGAACGCGTGGACCAGGCAATCAGTTATTCCATTTATTGAGAAGATACAAATGATACATTTTTACACTTATATTGAGATATCCAGCAGCAAGTTCATATTTTAAGAACCAGATGTTTCTTAGACTAAAATACAAGTCAGCTTCGATGTTTTTTAGAAAAATTATTTTTAGTCAACTTTATTTACAAAGTTAAGCCTCGATATATTCGATAGCTGGTCCTAAATCTTAGAATTTCTTACATAGTTGCGTTATTTCTTTCATGAGAAGCTTTTCAACCAAATTGCAATGCAGATGAGAATTAGAGAATCGTGGTCGATCCGCAACCGGACGTCCTAGCGATCCAAAAGAAGTATTGTCGAAATAAGTATACGCATCAACTGAAGTTTTTATTAACCATGAACTGCTCTGCAGTAATTAAACAGCGCCTTTTGAAAAAAGCCTTTTACATTCTTGCTTTATGTCCCTTTTGAAGAAAGCATAAGCTATAGGGTTTATTCCAGAGTTTACAACTTGTAGAGGTACTTTATAGTGAAAATCGTTACAAGGATGACCAGTTAAAACTACTATACTACAACGTATCAGTAATCCGTAACACAAAAGAAACACACTCGTTACCAATGCCACCCATGTGACTGCTGACCTGTTGTGAGTCTTGTTTTTGACGATGCGTTGATTAAACTGCAAATGCTTTGCTAAACGGCGTTTTCCAGAGTTCTTGTAAACAGCAAGAAACATGGATGCGAGGCTAAACATTAAAATTACGCACAAAATTACCTCGAAAAGCAAATACACAAAGCCACTAACACGAAAAATTAAATTGAATCGGATCGAAGCTATAGTCAGAATGAAAAGAAAAGGAATTGCCCAAGATGTAACAACCATTTGAATGACTCTGCAGCTTGTCATAAAAGTCAAATATTTCAGAGGTTTCGCCACGGCGATATAGCGTTCAAGTACTACGCTAAATAAGTTTGACCCAGATGCGTACACCAAAAATACTCTTACATAAGTACTGATTAAGCTTGCTGTTTCATTGGTAACGCACTTATTTTCCACGCCGCAGAGAAAACGTGAAGGGAGAACTATCATCCCAACACAAAAATCGGCCACTGCTAAAGACACAATCAATGTGTTGGTCTTGGTACGAAGCTGACGTTTGTTGTAGACGAGGAGGATGACAAATCCATTTCCAGCCATTGTGAGGATGGAAAGGAACCAAGCGAGAACCCAAAACCACGTTTCCATTAAGTTTCGTCTTGATGGCTGTCTTGGACTTTTCAACTGCTACCTTCACTCGGGTGGAGAGAGTTTTGAGAATGGAAATTTGTCCTCCTTAAAGCTAATTAGGTCAATAGACTTTCTTTAATTAAGTAGCATTTTAGGCTGCGAGCATCCATCACTCTTTAACATTTTTGACAGACACTGTGCCAGTTAAATGGTTCGCAAGAAGTATGGACCAATCAGACATTGACGACAAAACAGGAAATTTTTACTTCATCATCTCATGTGGTCTATCCTTTTCATTTATACAAACAAATGAAAATTGCGTTATGACGCGTGACAGCAGAGTCCTATTTTGAGAATATTCGTGTTGCACAATAGTGCAAATAAGACGTGATTTGATGAAAAATGGCAATAATTTCATGGAGAAAGATGTTTTTTGTCTTGTCACGAGCGTGAGAGAAAAAAGAAATTCTGAGTCCCCATACGATGAATCGAACTCAGACCTTTGGATTTCGCTCTCCGATGCTACAGCCACAGAGTTTCTACGATGAGCGAGTAAATTATGAAATTTGACATCTTTTTAATTACCGATTTTTCCAATGATTACATTTTAAATCGACCAACTAAACCCTACGATGTCTACTCCAAGAACCAACCGAGAAACCGAAAACCTTGCAATGACGGAGGTTTTCGAATGTATTTCATATTTTCGTCTGGTAAACGTTTTTCTGTATTACCATCTTTCCCTTAAAAAAACATTGCTGCCATTTTCATCGAAAATGTCTTTGCTAAACGGACTAGCGGAAATTAAAACCTGTCACGAAGACATGCCAAGAAAACTTAAAAAAATAAGTGTGTGAGTTTCCTTTTTCATTTTAGTAATAGTAGAAGTAGGGCAGTTAAATAGGAGCAAGTACAGGTGGTCATGTATATTGAATGGCAGTTATTTTGTAGGCTCACGGAAATAAATTATTGATCAAAATACAACAAGGTTAAAAGCTAAAATTCTGTTTTATGCCGACGTTCCTTCATTGTCTAGGACTAGTATCGAATAAACTATCACCAGAGAATTTTCAAAAATAACCCCCTAACTGCGAAGGATTTCGTCGGTAAAGATCTATTTAAAGTTAAAACAGCAGGTGTGAATCGTAAAGTAAAGTTTTACCCATCTTTCTGTTTGAACTGGAGCAATTATATCTCACGTTGTCATCAAGTTCGTTACCTTTCGTGGAATAATTGTTTGCCCAACGCACTAACAAAGCCAAAAAACCTGTCACGAACACTTATCAAGAAACTTTAACGGCGTCAAATTTCCCGAAAGAACTCGCCTTTCACGATTTCATTGTCATAGTTCCAATGATTTGTATGACTTATGTACTAGCCAAATAATTCACAGTTGGTTAAGCATTTCCCTAAAAAGTTTCTAAGGAATGGAAAAGCTTGGAAATGTTATAGCATTGTCATTAACGGCACCATTCAAAAATTGCCCAAAGGAGAGCTTTTATTTTCGAATTTACTATGAAAGACAACTCCAACCCCTTCCAAAAAAAAAAAAAAAAAAAAAAAACCGACTCATGGAGAAGTTGTTTTGTATATAAGTTAAATGCCGTTTCAAAGTTTTGTCTGACGTAATATGTCAACAAAAACACGATTTTCTAAAACACAGGGAGGACCAGTCAGTGGATAAGGCGATCTGATAGAGACTTGTAGAGGCTAATCAAAAGTGAAGGAATATTAGATGTGTTTACAGTTTTATTATCGCATGTAAAGCAAGCTCGTAGTTTTAAGAATCAGATCTTTCCTATATCGAAATACAAATCAGCTTCAATGCTTAAAGAAAAAAAATTCTGCTCCAGCAATGGAATGCTTCGTTATATTCATTACAAGGTCTTAAATCTTAGAAATAAATTTAATATCGAAGCTACAATATTACACCGTTAGAAATCCACGAAGATAAGAGCCAGTACATTCCGGATGGATCCACAGCTGAACATCGTTGAGATCTAAGGGAAAGTGATAACTAAATTCATCAACTGAAGTTTTTCTTGACTAAGAACTGCTTTGAGGAATAATCAGAGACGCCTTTTGAAAAAGAGCCTTTTACATTCTTGCTCTATGTCCCTTTTGAAGAGGGCATAAGCTATAGGGTTTATGCCAGAGTTAATAACTTGTAGAGGAACTTTGTGATGAAAATCCTCACATTGACGACCATTTATAGTTGATAAACTACAATGCCTGAATAGTCCGTAACAGGATAGAAACATACATGTTACCAAAGCTAGTCATTTTACTGCTGAGGTATTCTGAGCTTTAACTTAAGCGAACCGTTTATTTAACTAGATTTGCTTAGGTAAAATGCAATTTTTAGAGTTCTTATAAACAGCAACGCAAAAGATAAAAATCACACACAAGATTACTTCGAATAACAGATGGAAATAAGCGTAAAAGTCAAATATTTGAACGGTTTCACGACGGCGATATAGCGTTCCAGAACTAAGCTAGACGAGTTTGTTCTAGAAGCGTAAAGTATGAACACCCACACATACATCACGGATAAGCTTGCATTTTTATTGGAGATACACTCGTTTATCATGTTACAGAGAAAATGCAAAGGAACAGCAATCACTCCCAAAGCAAAATCAGCCACTGCGAAGGACACAATGAATGTGTTGGTTTCGGTGCGAAGCTGACGTTTTCTGCAGACGAGGAAAATGAGAAATCCATTTCCAACTATCGTGAGAATGTAAAGAAACCAGCTGAAAACCCAAAACCACAGCTCCATTAAATGTCGTCTAAATGGCTGTCCAGGAAATTGCCTCTTCGGTCGAGCAAAGAGTGTTTTGATAAAGTTTTAAGAATAAAGACTTGTGTTTTTAAAGAAGTTCGACAAAACCACCCAGCCCAACCCGCACTTTAAAGTTAAAATTAAGTCAGTCGCTGTTGTTATGTAATTAGGCTGAAAGTATCCGTTCGTCCTTCTTTTTGTGTCAGGAACTTTGTGCACGGGGTAAGGCGCATGTTTATGATTTTCAAGAGGTATGGACCGATGAGAAATTGATGACAAAACTTTCTATGATTGACATTTGATAACCTTTTTATCATTGCTTTTTCGAATGATTACATTTTTCATCCAGCTACGAACACCTTGTGATCTCTGCTTAATAAATCAGCTGAGAAACTCAAACCTTGCAATAACGGAGGCTTGCAAGTGTTCTTGTGAATCTTTATCTAAAGTATCATCCTTTTCGTCCGTGCCAAGCCAAAATCGCCCACTTTTATTATCAAGTGATCAACGTTACAGCAGAGTCGTATATGGATGTTATTCCGGTTTCGGAATTTTATCGATAAAGAGCTGAGTATGTGGATGAGCTACCACTAAAATTAAATCATTTTTTTATCCATTGAAACTCAATTCAGTGTTTTAACATTTTGTGCCTTTGAAACCTTCGAAAGTACTTGAATCGATAGAGAATTTTTTCTTTTCCCTTAAATTTCTCAATTTCTGACTTGGAATGAAATTGCCAGACTTTTCCGAGAACTTTCACTCAGAAAAAAAATACCTGACGATCTTGATGAAAAAATGGATGGGCTCCGTCAGTTAATTAGTAATACTTTGAACAGACATATGTTTTTTGATGAGCAAGCTTGGACTTGGACTGAAAGACTCGAAAAGTGGGCACAGCAAGTACAGAAAAATAGCAGGCGAGGGCACGATACAGCTTGTTATACAATGAGGACAATGGGCTTTTCGTGTGTCAGAGGGATTTTGATAGAATCATTTGCAATGAACCGTAAAATGCCAAATCAATAAGTTCTTTTCCATCCGTACTCCAAATGAAAACACTGAATGAATCAGTTGTGAATTAATGATTGGCTTGAGGGAATCAATTGTAAAGAAATGGTTCCCTGGAAGGAATCAGTTGTAAACAAATGGATCACTTGAGGCGGAATCAATTTTTGCATTAATGGCTGGTTTGATAGCTACTTGCGGCGAACCAAACTTTTAACGCTAATAGTTTCTTTCTTCTTTTCTTATAGTGAATGCCTTGCAGTTACGTTTCACTCGTTTTAGTTGCGTTAGCAAAAAAGAGGGGGAGAGGTTAATCGCCAAAACAAAATTAGGACATGTTGATGGTCATAAATAAGACAAAAAAACAGAAAAGCCTCTTTCTGCTTAGTGTTCCCACTTATTAAAACTTTGTAAATCGATGTTTCAATTTCTGATGTGCACAGGATAATAGCTTTCAATAGAGAATATGAAGGGACAAAAAATGATCAATGGCACGTAAGCGAATCAAGAACTAAGTAGCTGTTTATTAAACAGTATTAATGAACACTTGTTATCTTTTGAATAACCTGGATCAGACTGTTAAGTTGATACAGTGGTGGTGGTGATTTAGTGGTGGCCTCTAGCTTTGTCTCGATCGGAAGTCGTGGTTCTGCTGAACAATTTTATCGCACGGTTCAATCGATGAAGTGGATCACGGATTACACTGATTCTTATTTTGAAAACCTCTCACTTACCGGCGTTAGTAACCTCCACCAGCGTCATTGGCATATGTATACCGTAATATTAACATCATCTTGTAGACAAGGTGGCAGGCTATTTGCTCAAGAGAGAAACCTTTCAAAACATCGCGACGTGACGAGAAGCAAGGGGGTTTGAAATCACCCCCCTCCCCCCTACTGCAGTGAGGAACAAGCGGAAGGACGAGCAAAATTTTCTATAGGCACGGAGAAGATGTTTGACCAAGAAATCCCGTTCGATCCTAATGTAAATATGTTATAGACAATGGGATTCAGGAGTCAAGGTAATGGACCTCGAGAAAAGAGCACAAGAAATTTATACTGCAGGATATTTAGTTTACAACATTATGATCGTCGAGAACCTAGGAGATCATGCAGATGCCGAGGTAGCCAAGGGAGTGAAACAGTTTATTGAAAATTTCACAAAGAAACGTTTAAAGGAGGTGAAATATCGAACTGTTGAAGAAACCTGACATGTACCACTGTCGGAAAAAGAGTCTTTGATCAAGAAGCTATTGAATATGCAAAACTGCTTAAAAAAGCGAAGGAGGCCGCTGAAAAGTGCAAAGAGAAGAAGTTTGACGAGGGAAAACCATCAGCTACCAAAGAACCCCAACAATGCTGCCAAAAGAAATTTCTAATCAAAAGGCTTGTGAATCGAACAAGTCATTTAAAGAGGGCAGATTAGTAAAAATGAGAATAGAAAGTGAGATATGAAATGAATGAATTGCAGTAAATAAGCTTTCTTCCTACAACATTTAATCCTCCTGCGTTTCTCCAAACGCATCATTTTCACTATCTAAAAAAAATCACATCAAAGATTCGACGGTAACTGCCCTTAAAGGCGAGAAATATTTTTTCGACTGTTAAAAGGATTTTGCAAAAACCAAAGAAGATCTAATTGGTTAGGCGATCCAAATCATGCTCACGACCCAATAATATCAATAACTATAATAATAATTATAAGAATGATAATGATAATTGTGATAAAAAACACTTTTTAGACGCTGTGTTCACTAATTGCTCAAAGCGCTGTACAACAAAGGGTAAATTATAAAATACAAAAGCTAATATTATAATGAAATTAACTAAACTACACTACTAAAAACTAGACATCATAAGTCAATTTAAATAAGTGTCTTCAACTGCATCTTGGACTGGTCAACAGAGGTAACACTCCAGAGTTCAAGAGGCAATTGATTCCATAACCAAGGAGCAACTACTTTGCTATTGTCTTAGAGATGCCTGAACTTTCAGAGAAACGGAAAAAAAAATACTAATACTATTAATGATGTTAATACGATATTAATACGATCGGGTACACGTTCATTTTTGTAACGAACTTTCCCAGTTCACCAAAGTTCTCGTGTATAAATAAAGTTTATTATTTACATTTTAAGGCACCCAGTGAGTGAATTATCGGGAGTAATCTGCACGTGTTCATTAACAATGAACGAGTAATTTCAATACCGCACGAGGCTTTGCCGAGTACGTTATTGAAAATCGAATTCACTGAATAAAGAAACACTGCATTGTAACCACTCTACACTTGTTAAACCAGACAGAATGTTGATTTTAAATTAAATAAGTTTCAAAGTTGGTTCAAAATTAGTCATATTTTTACAAAATATATCCGAAATATACTAAATCACCTTGAAAAAAATTAAAATGACTTTCCGAAAAGATTTGCTAAGCATAACGTCTTTCTCAACATCTCCATTGCAATAAGTTTGAAACAAACATCAGCTTATCAACTTAACTTTTTGTAATGTTTATGTTAATTTGACAGTCTTCTATCGATTTTGCGTGTGGAATGTTCATATTTCGAATATGTATCGTTGAAAATCGACCTTATTTCGTTCCCCATACTATTCCTTATAATGTGTTTAAATTCTCAACGGTTCCTATCGTAACTTAACGTGGAGTCACACAACGCGTGACGCTTTTACGAATTAATCGTTTGCTTTTTCTCGGGTCGCCTGCGATTAATTAAATATAGCTTCTACGTAAATAACACCTCGTGAATAAATTTTAAAACATGTCAACAAATCGACTATTTTGCACGAAAAGTAAGAAAACTCAGCTCTTCCTTCCTAGCTTTCCCAAAATTCTTAAAAGAAAGGAAAAATTACCTATATATTGCAATAGAGGTTTTCTAAAACCATCTAGCCCCAAGTTTGCGCAAAGAAACATTTTTTAAAAATTTTTAATTTTTTTTTTTTTTTGTGTACTACATAGGTTTTGAAATTGAGATAACTCTCTCGGTCAGGAGAAACCACCGTTTGTAACAAAATCTTAAAACAAAACCTTTGCAGCAGGTCCAAGAATTTAGAAGAAGAATTTCAATTTCACGTTTCTGAATTACTTGCTTAATTTGTTTTTAGTCACATCAGGACGTCAAGATTTCTGTTTTGATTTTTTGAATTGTTACCTTCCAAAAACTGGAACTCATTTTTACTACATCCTTTTGTTAATTGTCTTTACTCCACGTGATGATTCCATATGGGTATATTTAAAACTTACGGGTATATTAAAACTTATGTATGTGACAAAAGCTAACTTGCGATAATCATGAGGTCTATTCGAATATAAAAAGGCTCTTTCTCTGAGTCGTGGACAAAAGAATCAATTGGTTGATTATCAATTATAAGTTGATAAATATATTTTGAACACCGAGGCGTTGTCTTAGCGTTGGAGGAAAATAGCATACTCTCAGTAATGCCCTGGTGGGGAAAAAATCCCGCTGACAGCCTTTTTTGAATAATTGATCAGGGATGTTAAGCTGTTTAAAGAAAGGTTTGGAGGCGTCTTTGTCATTTTTTTTTATGTCTCTTCGCACAAAAACGATCACCTAATCCGCTTCTTTCTGTCCTTCCGATCTAAAAAGTTTTATCACAGAGTGCTCGTAACATTGGTTCGTGGAGGTAGAATGAAAGTGGTTGGTGATTTTCATGTAACGTTTGGGACCTTAAATGTTAGAAAGGGACATATGTTAAATATCGTTGTTTATTTTACATTGTGTTTGATTTCTCATCGATTATTTTTATTGTTATAACTACAATTTATCTGTGATTTCCCTTTGTCTTGTCTTTTGGAGACCATCGGGCTTCTATCTGGCGTTAAAAATTGTTTGGCATAAATTTACAAAAGAGAAGAAATTCTGTGCCATCATTGTGTTAATTTTGTGCATTTTGAATTGTCAACGACTCGTTGCTAAGTATATAACAGCCTCGTTTGAGCCTCTTCCATTTTGTCGTCTTGATGTTCCCCACATAAAGAGGACGTTTGTGCATGACCTCCTCGACTGTGGCTTCGATTGCCTTGAGAACAACTTCTGCGTTTCATTCAACGTGGCTGGATTTGCTGATAGTATAGGAAAACTCTGGTGTGATCCTCTATCGTCCTATTTCTACAACAACACTAAAAAGCTCAATGCAGATAACCATTCGCATCACCACATGTTGAAGGTAGAAAACTAGTAACATTGGTGTAGGCTAACGTGTCGGTCTATAGTAAGCAGTAAAGGATTAAAAACTCAATTTTAGTTTGAGTCGCATTACGATTAACCTTCCAAATTCAAAACAGTTATTTCGTTCCTCTGGTGGAATGTTCAAAAAACTCTTTGTCAAATGATCCACCCGTCAAAAATTAAAGGAGAAAAGAAGGAAAATGAAAAAGCCAAATATAGTGTATCATGCTTCACAGAGAAATATGCAAAGGTGGCTCTGATAGTTATTCGTTAACGATAATCTTTGACGTCCTCTAAGTGAATATGGATTCCGCTGACAAGAAATATCCAGAATTAGAGCGTTCATGAATTAGGAAAGCAAGTAATTTCTCAACCAAACGGCGCCCTGCTGTTTTTCATAATAATGAAATCATAATACGAAAAGGCTGAAATTTCATTTAGGAATTTATCAAAATTTGAACTCGCGCGGCGGGAGTCCCGAAGTTTTTATTCCTAATAATGATAACATAAAACAAAAACATCAGTTTTTCGCTGCGAACAGACAAAGTTTACGAGGATGGAAACACTTGGAAACGAAAATTTTAATGTCAACAAAGGCACCTATTCATGAGATTTAATTTAAAAGTTTTAATTCCAGAATAAGGAGGCGTATAAAAGTGGAAGCAGTTTTCTTAAATAGCTTTTGTGTTCTCGCGGAATAAAAAGTCTGTATTGAGATATACATCGCCGTAAGGGTCTTTGGCAAATCACTTTCCTTTCTTTCATAATTTACCTCTATAAGTACACAAAATATATCTTCTTTGTCTAAAGTTCCTAACGAACCGTATTTAATTGCCCGGTGAAAAAGTTATCCTTTGGTACCCTGTGTAGCTCGGAGAAATGCCAGAGTTAGGATCAAAAAATAGAAAAACAATGGTGAAGTAATCAAAACAGTTGAGTTGAGGATAGCTTGCAAAAAGTTCGTGACTCTTTTAAACTGACTCCTTCCTTCCTCGACCAATAAATTGGCATCATACCCTATTTGGTAGCTAAGTATTTCTCGGGAAAAAAAGAAAACGGGTTTCAAGTTCGAATCTTATCGAATTCGTCGTTGAAAGTAGTAACTGATGGGTTTGGTGATACCCATTATCACTTTTCTACATAATTTATTAGTGTTGAGAGGAAAAGTTCTGACTCAATCACCTCTGGAAAGTTCAAGGTTGATACTCTGAAGACCGGCTTGAAACATAATTGGCAGAAAAACAATGCATTTATGACCTTAACGATGTTTATTCTCTAAGAATCCTTGTACCGGACCAACTTGTTCCAGCCATGGGAAATGTTCACCGATTTCATTCAGAGACAGAATCCATAAATGCATTTGCTACCCGGGTTATCGTGGCAGTGATTGTGAAATCGGTAGGTAACTTTTGAAGTTTTTCATCGTACAGTTACTGCAAACATTTTTTTATTCCATGATAATGATAACTACAAGTGATCTTTAGGACAGATCTTTGATTTTTCTGACTGGTCATATTTCCTATTGTGGAAACCAACTCACATCCCATCGAAGGTACGTGAAATAAAGCTCAGTGATCAAATGTGCCAATGAATTATAGTAGGATGCTTTTTAGGAGCTGTCCATTTCGTATTTTGTCAAATGGACAAAGCTTGACAAAACTCTGACTGAGCAAAAGATAGTGTGATTCGAAAACAAATTATAGTGCTGAGAGCTGATCAGATTGCAAGGATCAATAATGATTTCAAAATGGATGTAATAAAACATTTTTTTTTGAAAATGAGAAAGTATGACAAAAAACTGACAATCTTTATCAGAGTAAAATGGCCTAGACATTCGCTCTTCAGGACGTTAGTTGTAAGTTTCTTAACTTTGACTAAAATTTGGCCACTTATTTTCAGCGCCAGGAGAATGTATGAATTACAGTGTACTGAGCGAGCCCGGTCGCCACACATCGTTTGGAAGAGGAAAGAACTCGGACAGGTCCCTTGTGTCTGGCTGGTACAGATTTCAATCCAGTTCATACACTAAAATGCTAGACCAATGTGTCAGTCCCCGCAAATGTCTAACAGTCATTACAGGTTTCTTAAACGGGCTGCACCCACTCATCGAGGATGGCATTGTCGACAGGGAGGCATGTTTCCATGGTTATTCTAATTGCTGCTACAGAAAAGTTAAAATTCATGTGAGGAGATGCGATCGTTTTATGTTTACTACTTAAATCCATCACCTGCTGGATTATTTCGCTACTGTGCGATATAGTTGAGGGGACCTATAGCCACAGAACAGCAGCTTGTAAGCGGCATCACTGTTTTTATGTTCGATGCAACATCAATTTCAATAGCTGAGCCATAAGCATGGTTTATTAGGCCCGTAAAAAGACAAAACTGCTCTAGTTATAGTGACGAGGAACCACGAGGGCACGAGAACATTGTTATTGTTTGTCATTATATCATTGTCATTGTATTTTTGACGTCTCAGCCTAACAGAAAGGCAATTTTTTTTTCTTCTGCTGAGATTTTTAGAACCAATCGTGGAGCTATAGTTCACCGATCACGTGATATCACAAGGATTACAACGGAAACATGTATAAGGGAACTGTAATTGTTAAACATGACAAGAAAAGGTTACCTAATACGAAATAGCACCGGTTAAAGTTGGAGAAAATTACAGCTATTAAGGGAAGCCTTGCATAGCAATGTAGTCGACAAAAAAATGCATCTAAATTGTAAATAATTTGCAGCGCAGCATACTTAAGGTAGTGATTCTTTTTTTTTTTGTACTTTTAGAGGACAATAGTCATGATAACATATGTTTATCATAAGACCCGTACGGCCCCGTGCCTACGGTTTTTGATTTTTTAAAATTATTAAAATTTAATAATAGTGATTATTATCCTCTTTTCCTCAAAAAATTGCACCATTTTTCATGGAAAAATCGTTTGTACTCACACTAACAGAGTACAAAGACTACTCAACAAAAATTAACGGTGTAAAATTTTCTGAAAGCGCTCGCCTTTCACAGTTTCCTCGACTTTATTCCAATTAATAATGAACATGAAAAAATTACGCGCCTCTGATTGGCTGAAATCGAGTGCATTCTTATGTAACACGAGTGAAAGGTGAAACACGAAAATTCTCTTGAGCTTATTAACACCAGACTACACTTGAAATTATGATATTACCTAAACACATTGCGCTACTTTTACTTTTGTCAACTTATCCACAGCAAGTCTAGTGAGTATCTTTTTGGACAAGTTATTCCATGAAGAATTTCCATGGAATGAAAACTGCTCGGCCATCTTACATTATTGTCACCTACACTACCAAAAAAATTAATTACCCACTGGATAGGGGGAACATGTTGCCATCAAAGATTACAGACTGCACTTGTGCACGCCCTACGAGCTAGTGCAATTTTGTTGTCCTTGAAAATTTTTCTCGAGCTTATTAACACCAAATTGCACTCAAAATTATCTCATTAACCAATTTAATAATATACATGAAAAAATTACTCAGTTCTGATTGATAAAGATAAATGCAGTTTTCAGGTAATTCAGTACAGAAGAGGGTTAATTCAGTGCGGAGAAGTATAACAAACCAGAAATTCTGATTGGTCAATAAACAAAGAAACTTACAGATAGTCAATCAAGTGCGAGCCTCAGATGTCGCAACATTTGGATACGCTGAAAATTTGCGAGTAAAACAATCGCCGGCATTTTAACCAGGTTTTCTTTCGCCACCGTAACAAGAAAACAAGTGAAAAACAGCTTTAACAACGAAAACATTGTAAAAAGCAATGCTTTTTGGTTGTCGGTTTGGAAAAAGTTGTGTTCAGACAAGGCAATTTCCAAGGAAATCGAAAATTATGAGTCGCGCCGAAAACTAAAAACAAACCTGGTTAAACCTCGGAAACGAAGATTCCGTTTCATCGAAAGTGATTCGGACACAGAATGAACAATTCCTTGAACTGTTTAGTCGGACTTTCAAATTTTTTGCGCGTTTAATATGTGAAAATATCATTGTATATTGTTTTGATCTTAGGGTTCTTGTTTTTTCTTGACCGAACGCACAAAGTCATTTGCAGGGTTTGAATAAATTACTTTTGTACTTGATGCACGCACTTTGCTTCTGCATAATTAAGATCGTATTTTTTTATGTATATTACCAATTTTTTCATGTATATTACCAATACGTAATCACATGATTTTTATTGTGCAATTTGGAGTAAATAAGCACTTGTTAATTTTTTTTAAGACCACAAATTGCACTCGCCCGACGGGCTCATGAAATTTTGTTGGTCTTTGAAAAAATTTACTCGTGCTCATTTATTCCAAATTGCACCAGAAATCAATGATTACCGATACGTAGACACACTGCACGACTTTTACTTTTGTCAGTTTATTCACTACTAGCCTGGTGAGGGCTTTTGTTTTTCTTTCTTGTTTTTGACAGTATTCCCATGAGAAGTTTCCTTGGATTAAAAACGGCTTGAATGAAAAACATCCATGTTGTCACATTGACGCAATGGATAGGGAGAAACGTGCTGATGGCAGAGGGTCTACAATTCGGCCATTGATGACTTCACTTATCAATCAAATATAGCTTCTACGCAAAATAGAAGCTCATGAATAAGTTTTAAGACATGTCAACAAAATCGACTATTTGAAACGAAAAGTCGGAAAAAACTCTTATTCCTAGCTTTCATCGTTTCAAAGTCCTTGCAGCTTGTTGAACCAACTAAGAAAATAAGTGTTCCGAAATTTTGAAAGGACCCAGAAAGTGGAACAGGCGATCATTCGAGCAAATTGAGGTGGAATATGATATTTTCAGTTACTTTATGATGATAGTACAACACAGTGTTTTCGCAGTTTAAGCAATCAGATGGTTCTATGACTGAAAATACAATTCAGCTTCAATTCATGGTCATCTAACTCAACTCAACGAAATTTTTGCAAATGAAATAGAGAAAACGAGAAAAAAAGAGTTGAATTCCGACATTGACAGACTTATCAATCCATTGTAACTTCCCGTAGATGACAGCTCTTGGAACAAGTAGAAAGGCAATTGTGGTAGAAAATTCAGAAAATGTATCTCTTATTAAACGCGGGGACCGCTCCCCGGCAATCAGTGATTCCATTTATTGAGGAGGTACAAATGAGGATGTTTTTACCCTTGTATTAAGATATCCAAAACAAAGTTCGATTTTTGAAAGAAGCCGGGATGTTTATAGACCGAAATACAAGCCAGCTTCGATGTTTTATTTAAAAACCTACCCCGTAGTGGAATTTATTTACAAAGTGAAGCCTCGATATGATTCGATAGCTGGTCTTAAATCTTAGAATAAATGTAATATCAACGTTCCATTTCTTACACAGTTGAATTATTTCTTTCAAAAGGAGCTTTTGAAATAAATTTCAATGAAATGAGATGAATTAGAGAAATCGTGGTCGAGCCACAAACCGGATCGTCATAGCGAGCCAAAGAAAGTATTGACGAAAAAAGTATATGCATCAACTGAAGTTTTTTATTAATCAGGTACTTACTCTGCAGTAATTAAAACTACGCCTTTGAAAAAAAGCCTTTTACCAGTATTGCTTTATGCCACTTTTGAAGAAAGCATAAGCTTATAGGGTTTATTTCAGAGTTTACGACTTGTAGAGGTACTTTACATGCCACCCATGTGACTGCTGACCTGTTGTGAGTCTTGTTTTTGACGATGCGTTGATTAAACTGCGATTGCTTTGCTAAAACGGCGTTTTCCAGAGTTCTTGTAAAACAGCAAGTAATATGAATGTGAGGCAAAACATTAAAGTTACGCACAAAATTACCTCGAAAAGCGAATACACAAAGCCACTAACACGAAATATTAAATTGAATCAGGTCGAAGCTATGGTCAGGATGAAAAGAAAAGGAATTGCCCAAGATACAAGAACCATTTGAATGACTCGGCGACTCATCATAAAACTCAAGTATTTCAACGGTTTCGTCACGGCGATATAGGGTTCAAGTGCTAAACTAAGTTTGACCCATATGCGTAAACTAAAAATACTCTAAAAATCCCAATGAAGATTCCTTTTTAACCAGTAATGTATTTATTTTCCATGCTGCAGAGAAAACGGGAAGAGACAACTATCATCCCAACACAAAAATCGGCCACTGCTGAAGATAAAATTAATTTGTTGGTCTTGGTACGAAGCTGACGTTTCTGCGGACGAGGAGGATGACAAATCCATTTCAAGCCATCTTGAGGATGGAAAGGAAGCAAGCGAGAACCCAAAACCTGGTTTCCATTAAGTTTCGTCTTGATGGTTGTTTTGGACTTTTCAGTTGCTTCCTTTAGTCGGGCGGAGAGAGTTTTGAGAAATTTGTGTTCATATAGAAGTTTTATGTAAAAACTATTCGGCTCCATTTGTAAGTTTGCCTTCAAGCTAATTAGGTCAATAAACTTTCTTTATTTAAGCAGCATTTAAGGCTGCAAGCATACATCACCCTTTAACATTTTTGTCACACACTGTACCTGCTAAATGGTTCGCAAGAAATATAGCTCAGAGATTGACGACAAAACAGGAATATTTACTTCATCATCTCATGTGTTCTATCCTTGTCATCTATACCAAGAAATGAAAATTTGAGGAAAGGAAAGAGAGAATGTAGAGAAAACGTGTCTAGATTTACCCTTTAATGCACCGGCACTCTGCGTTACAGCAGTGTCCTATTTCGAGGATATTAGTATTGGACAATAGTGCAAATAAGATGTGAATTGATGGAAAATAGCTTCGTAATAACGATAATTCCATAGAGAAAGATGTTTTTGTCTTGTCACGAGCGTGGGACAAAAAAGAAATTCTAAGTCCCCATGATGAAGCGAACCTCAGACCTTCGGATTTCGCGCTCCAATGCCCTACCTTTGAGCCACAGAGACTCTACGGTGAGCGATGAAATTATTACATTTGACATCTCTTCAATTACCGATTTTTTTAATAATTGCATCTTAAATCGACCAACCAAACCCTAGGATGTCTACTCCAGGAACCAACCGAGAAACCGAAACCTGGCAACCTTGCAGTGACGGAGGTTTTCAAATATATTTCATATTTTCGTCTTGTAAACGTTTTCCTGCATTACCATCTTTCCCTTAAAAAAACATGGCTGCCATTTTCATTGAAAAGTTGTTTGCTAAACTGACTGGCGGAAATTAAAATCTGTCACGAAGATATGCCAAGAAACCTCAAAAAACAACTGTGTGAGGTTTCTTCTTCATATCAGTAATAGTGGAAGTAGGGTAGTTAAATAAGACTAAATAGAGGCGGTCATGCATATTGAATGGCAGTTATTTTGTAGGCTCATGGAAAATAAATTATTGATCAAATTACAACAGAGTTAAGAGCTAAAATTTTGCTTTATGCCCACGTTACTTCAGTGTCGAGGACTTTCCACAGAAAAAAGAAGTTGACATCAGCAATATCGGGTGATTCAATCTCATTGAAATTAGGCTATCAGCAGCTGTGAATCGTAAAGTAAAGTTTTATCCATCTTCCTGTTTGAACTAGAACAATTGTATGTCACGTTGTCATCAAGATCGCCACCTTTCGTGGAAAATTGTTTTCCAAAGGCACTAACAAGGCCAAAAAACCTGTCACGAACACTCATCAAGAAACTTTAACGGTGTCAAATTTCCTGAAAGAACTCGCTTAATTCCAATAATTTACATGACATATATACTTGTCAAATAATTCGCAGTTATTCAAGCATTTCCCTTAAAGTTTGTGTGGAAAGGAAAAGCTTGGAAATGTTATAGCATTGCCACTTACGGTACCATTCAAAATTTACCCAAGGAAGAGCTTTGTTTTCGAATTGACCATCAAGGATAGCTCCACAACCCCCCGGCCCCCCCCCCCAAAACACGATTCTCTAAAACACAGGAGGGACAGGTCAGGGGACATGGCGATCTGTTAGAGACTTATAGAGGCTTATCAATAGAGAAGGAATATAATATGTGTTTACAGTTTTATTATCACACGTAAAGCTTGCTTGTAGTTCTGAGAATCAGACCTTTCTTATACTAAAATAGAAATCAGCCTCCATGCTTAAAGGAAAAAAGATTCTACTCTAGCAATGGAATGCTTCGTTATATTCAGCACAAGGTCTTAAAGTAAACATCGAAGCTACAATCTTAAACTGAATAAAGGAGGTAAGTTTCTAAAGAAACTGTGTTGCTGCGTCGGTGGGAGAGTGTAGCGACTCAATTGCTCTGACGAAGGGCTAACGCTCCAAACGTCAGCTTTTTTACTCTTGACGGTGGCCAATTTACGTTTTCAACCTAGTTGTCAACACTAAGTTACCTGCTACAATCTTACACTGTTGAGTTATATCTGTTTCACTGTACGTCTAAAATCAACGAAGATAAGAGCCAGTGCATTCTGGATGGATCTACAGCCGGAGATCGTCGAGATCTAAGAGGAGGTGATAACTAAATTCATCAGCTGAAGTTTTTCTTGCCTAAGAAGTGCTTTAAGGAATAATCAGAGACGCCTTTTGAAAAAGAGCCTTTTACATTCTTGCTCTATGTCCCTTTTGAAGAGGGCATAAACTATAGGGTTTATGCCAGAGTTCATAACTTGTAGAGGAACTTTGTAATGAAAATCTCCACACTGATGACCAGTTATCGATAATAAACTACAATGCATGAATAATCCGTAACAGGATAAAAACACACACGTTACCAAAGCCAGCCATTTTACTGCTGAAGTATTCTGAGCTTTAACCTTAGCGAACCGTTTGTTTAACTGCATTTGCTTGGGTGAAATGCGATTTTTAGAGTTCTTGTAAACAACAAGAAACATAGATGCAACGCAAAAGATAAAAATCACACACAAGATTACTTCGAAAAACAGATGGAAATAAGCGCTGAGACGATGGAATGAATTTAATGTCATCGATAATAGAATAACAGCCAAAAGAAAAGGAATTGCCCACGATGTAAGAACCATCTGAATGACTCGGCGGCTCGTCATAAAAGTCAAGTATTTCAACGGTTTCGCCACGGCGATGTAGCGTTCAAGTGCTAAACTATATAGGTTTGACCCAGATGCGTACACTAAAAATACTCTGACATAAATCCCAATGAAGATTGCTGTTTTACTGGTGATGCACTTATTTACCATGTCGCAGAGAAAGCGGGAAGGAACAGCTATCATCCCAACACAAAAGTCGGCCACTGCTAAAGACACAATTAATGTGTTGGTCTTGGTACGAAGCTGACGTTTATAGCAGACGAGGAGGATGATAAAACCATTTCCAGCCATCGTGAGGATTGAGAGGAACCAAGCGAGAACCCAAAACCACGTTTCCATTAAGTTTCGTCTTGACGGCTGTCTTGAACTTTTCAATTGTTTCCTTCAGTTGGGTGAAGAGAGTTTTGAGAATGTAAATTTGTGAAGTTTTATTTAATACCATTCGGCTTCATTTATAAGTTTGCCTATAAAGCCAATTAAGACAACAGACTTTGTTTAATCAAGTTGCATTCAAGGCTGCAAGCATCCATCACTCTTTAACATTTTTGTCATACATTGTGCCCGTTTAATGGTTCGCGAGAAGTATGGACCAATCAGAGATTGACGACAAAACAGGAATGTTTTACTTCATCATCTCATGTGTACTATCCTTGACATCTAGACCAACAAAACAAAATTTGAGGAAAGAAAGAAAGAATCGGCACTCTACGTTACAGCAGAGTCCTATTTCGAGGATATTAGTATTGCACAATGATGCAAATAAGATGTGAATTGATGAAAAATGGCTTCGTATTTCCCTGTCGAAAACAAATGATTCGAATAACGATAATTTCTTGGAGATGTTTTTCGTCTCGTCACGAGCGTGGGACAAAAAAGAAATTCTGAGTCCCCATGATGAAGCGAACTTCAGACCCTCGGATTTCGCGCTCCGATTTCCCCCCCTAGCACGGAGCCAAAAAGACCCTTCGGTGAGCGAGATAATTATTAAATTTGACATCTTTTTAATTATCAATTTTTCCAATGATTACATTTTAAATCGACCAACTTAACCCTAGGATGTCTACTCCAAGAGCCAACCGAGAAATCGAAACCTGGCAACCTTGCAGTGACTGAGGTTTTCGAATATATTTCATATTTTTTTCATTACCATCTTTCCCTTAAAAAAAAAACCATTGTTGCCATTTTCATTGAAAAGTTGTTTGCTAAACGGACTGGCGGAAATTAAAACCTGTCACGAAGACACACCAAGAAAACATAAAAAATAACTGTGAGAGGTTGCTTTTTCAGTTCAGTGATAGAGGAAGTAGGGCAGTCAAATAGGAGCAAATACAGGTGGTCATGCATATTGAATAGAAAATTATTTTGTAGGCTCTCGAAAATAAATTATTGATCAAAATACAAAAAGGTTAAAAGCTAAAATTTTGTTTTATGCCGACCTTACTTCAGTGTCGAGGGCTTTCCATGGAAAAAAGAAGTCGACACCAGCAATATATTGATTAATTCAATCTCATTGGAATTACGTTACCACCAGATAATTTTTAAAATAACCTCCTAACCTAACTGCGAAGGATTTTGTCGGTAAAGATCTATTTGAAGCTAAAACAGCAGGTGTGTATCGTAAAGTAAAATTTTATCCATCTTCCTGTTTGAACTGGAGCAATTATATCTCACGTTGTCATCAAGTTGTTTGCCCAACGCGCCAACAGAGCCAAAAAACCTGTCACGAACACCTATCAAGAAACTTTAACGGCGTCAAATTTCCCGAAACAACTCGCCTTTCAAAATTTCATTGTCATAGTTTCAATAATTTACATGATGTTTATACTGGTCAATTCACAGTTAGTTCAGAGCATTTCCCTTAAAAGTTTCTGTAGAATGGAAAAGCTTAGAAATGTTATACCATTGTCATTTGCGGCATGATTCAAAAATTACACAAAGGAGAGATTTGTTTCCGAATTTACCATCAAAGATAGCTCCACCCCCTCCAAAAAGAAAAGAAAAAGAAAAAGAAAAGAAAAAACTGACTCATGGAGAAGTTGTTATGTATATAAGTCAAATGCCGTTTCAAAGTTTTGTCTTCAAAGTTGTTTGCTAAACGCGCTGGCGGAAATTAAAACCTACCTCGAAGACATGCCAAGAAAACTTAAAAAAATAACTGTGTGAGGTTGCTTTTTCATTTCAGTAATAAAGGAAATAGGGAAGTTAAATTGGAGTAAGTACAGGTGGTCATGCATATTGAATGGCAGTTATTTTGTAGGTTCATGGAAGATAAATTATCGATCAAAATACAACAAGGTTAAAGGCTAAAATTCTGTTTTATACCGACGTTACTACAGTGTCGAGGGCTTTCCATGCGATCTCTTAGTGACTTATAGAGGCTTATCAATAGATCTGGACATCGTCGAGATCTAAGGGGAGGTGATAACTTAATTCATCAACTGAAGTTTTTTTTGCCTGAGAACTGCTTTGAGGAATAATAAGAGACACCTTTTGAAAAAGAGCCTTTTACTTTCTTGCTTTATGTCTCTTTTAAAGAGGACATAAGCTATAAGGTTTATGCCAAAGTAAATAACTTGTAAAGGAACTTTGTAATGAAAATCGTGATTTTGAAGTTACCTTCAATGGAAATAATTTTTGAAATAGGTGTCTAATTCTGATCAATTCAGTTCTTGCTTGCGATACTGATATTCTCAAAACAGAACCTTTTTGTAATATTTCATGTAAGGCAAAGTTAAACTTATTAAGTGATAGGGAGAAAATAAAATTAATTCAGGAAGAATTATCCAATTTTGTTGGTCGGTGCTTTTGCAAAACAGGCATTAAAGCATCTGATAAAAATGTATTAGGATACGTAACAAAAGCTATTTACATAATTAGCTTTCACACAAATGGTAGAAGGGGCCAGAAGGTTTTTTAAGACCCCTTTGTAAATATAACGTTCCTTCTGAAAGTTTTTCAAAGTCCTCTCCCCTCTAAACAAGAAGACAATTGAAGAGTCCCGAACAGCCACCGAAAAGAACTTAAATGGAAACTTGGTTTTGGGTTTTCAGCTAGTTCCTCTGTATCCTAACGATGACTAGAAATGGATTTGTCATCTTCCTCGTCTGCAACAAACGTCAGCTTCGCACGAAAAGCAATACATTCATCGTGTCTTTAGTGGTGGCTGATTTTTTTTATGGGATGATCGCAGTTCCCTCAGAATTTCTTTGCGAAGTGATGAATGAGAACAGCTCCGTTAAAAAATCAAATTTGATTGTAACATATATATGGGTTTTCATACATGACGCCTCTGGAACAAACTTGATTACTTTAGTATCGGAACGATATATCGTCGTCGTGAAACCTTTGAAATACTTAACTTATATGAAGCGCCACCCAGTCAATCAAATGGCTCTTATATCTTGGGGAATCCATTTTCTTTTCAATCTTATAGTATTGTCGTTTTTTTTTTTTTTCGTGACGATGGCGGTTTGCTTCCTGACGCCTATTTACACCTCGTCAGACAAAAGGCCGCTAATTAGTGATCATATAAAAGGACCTCTTGTTGCAGCGTTTAGATCACCCCCGATGAAGGCACTAGACAGGAGTGTCGAAACGTTGGGTCTATGAATTGTAACTTCTTCGGCTACATTCATTAAATCTGCAAACCAGAGTAGCATCAAACTATGTGTCTAACAAATTTTTTTAAAGAATGATTGATGTTTGCCGCTTTAAACGTGACTTTACATAACAATGGCTATTGACGTAACTAACGTTTACACAAAGTGTAGCCCGATGAGACCAGATGGTTTTATAAAACACATATGCACACAATTTTTCCTTTTTATAACATTTGAAAACTCTCCCTGCTTTACTGAATGAAAGCAATTGTAAAATCCTAGACAGCCATTCTTAAAAAAATAAATAAATAAATGGAAACGTGGTTTTGGGTTCTCGGCTGGTTCCTTTGCACCCTAAAGATGGCTGAAAATGGGTTTGTCATCTTCCTCGCCTGCAGTAAACGTCAGCTTCGCACCAAAACCAACACATTCATCGTGTCTTTAGCAGTGGCTGATTTTTGTGTCGGGATGATTGCTGTTGCGTCACCATTTCTTTGTAAAATGGAAAATAAGCCCATCTCCGATGAAAAAGCAATATTACTTACAATAAGTCTGTGGGTGTTCTTCATTTATGATTCTGGAACAAACTTGTTTATTTTAGGATTAGAACGCTATGTCGCCGTCGTGAAACCTTTGAAATACTTGACTTTTATGAAGCGCCGCCGAGTCATTCAAATAATTCTTACCTCTTAGGAAATTGCTTTTCTTTTTTCTTTGACTGTATCGCTGCGATCGATTGGATTCAACTAAACTGATCATATCAGGACTATCACCGGCTATCTTTTATTTGCTTTTCAAGACATAACTTTAATATTTTGTCTTTCATCCATGTTTCGTGTTGTTTATTAGCAGGATTCTTGAGATCACTTTTTAATTAAGCAGTTGTAGTTCAATGAACGGGTCGCTAGTGGTAAAACTCGGAATATGTCAGCATTAGAAAAAGAGTAGCGTTGGTAACGCGCGTGTTTCTGTTGTGTTACAGACTACTTATCAGTTGTAGTTTTTCCGTTTTAATGGGTCATCAGAGCACAGATTAGTTTTGGATGAAATCCTATAGCTTATGCTTTCTTCAAAAGGGACATAAGGCAAGAATGTAAAAACATTCTCTCCAGGAGGCGTCGTTGATTTAATACCCAGCCCCTGTTCGTAAGCAAGAACTATTTCAGTTGATGCCTGAGTTGTTTTTTTTGTTTTGTTTTGTTTTGTTTTTACAATACCGGTCTTGTTGAACCTTATCATGTTCGGATGTTGATCTATCTATGATACATAAATTTATCCCCATAAAATAAGTATTAAAAAAAAAACAATGTAAGAATGTGGGGTTTATTTGACCTAAATTTCCAAGATTTAAGACCACATATCGATGTTAACTTTAGCGAACCGTTTGTTTAACTGCATTTGCTTGGGTAAAATGCGATTTTTAGAGTTCTTGTAAACGACGAGATACATGGATGCAACGCAAAAGATAAAAATCACACACAAGGTTACTTCGAATAACAGATGGAAATAAGCGCTGAGACGATGGAATGAATTTAATATCATCGTTAATAGAACAATAGCGAAAAGAAAAGGAATTGCCCAAGATGTAAGAACCATCTGAATGACTCGGCGGCTCCTCATAAAAGTTAAGTATTTTTTAGCGGTTTCACGACGGCGATATAGCGTTCCAGAACTGAGCTAGACAAGTTTGTTCCAGAAGCGTAAAGTATTAACACCCATACATATATCACAAATTAACTTGCTTTTTCATCGGAGATGCACTCATTTATCATGTTACAGAGAAAATGCAAAGGAGCAGCAATCATTCCCACAGCAAAATCAGCCACTGCTAAGGATACAATGAATGTGTTGGTTTCGGTGTGAAGCTGACGTTTTCTGCAGACGAGGAAGATGACAAATCTATTTCCAACTATAGTGAAGATGCAAAGAGACAAGCTGAGAACCCAAAACCACAGCTCACTAAATGTCGTCTTAATGGCTGTCCAGGACTCTTAAATTGCATTTCGGTCGAGCAAAGAGTGTTCAGATAAATTTTTTAAGAATAAAAACTTGTGCTTTTAAAGAAGTTCCACAAAACCACTCAGCCCAACCCACACTTAAAAGTTAAAATTAAGACAGTCGCTGTTGTTATGTAATTTACGCTGAAGCATCCGTTCGTCCATAACTTTTTTGTCAGGAACTTGTGCTCGGGGTAAAGTGCCTGTTTATTGTTTTCAAGAGGTATGGACCGATCAGAAGTTGATAACAAAACAGGAACATTTACCTCGTCACCTGATGTGTTATATCCATGTCATCTATATCAACAGATGAACATTTTCCACAGGAAAGAGAAATTTTATCAGAAATTAATCCCTTATCTCACCAGTAACAACGAATATTTCTAATGACAGCATTTTTCTAAATTTCTAATCCTTCAGTGTTGATTGGTATTTGACAACCTTTTTATCATTGCTTTTTCGAATGATTACATTTTTCATCCAACTACGAACACCCTGCGATCTCTACTTAAGGAATAAGCTGAGAAATCCAAACCTTGTAATAAAGGAGGCTTAGAAGTATATCTAAGGGTGTTATTGCATGAATCTTTACCTAAATCATCAATTTTTTCGTCAGTGCCGAGCCAAAATCGCCCACTTCTATTGTCAAGTGATCGACTTTACAACAGAGTCGTATATGTATGTTATTCGCCAGCCGGTTTTGGAATTTTATAGATAAAGAGCTGACTATATGGATGAGCTACCGCTAAAACCGAATTCATTTTTTATTCATTGAAACTCAATTTAGTGTTTTAACATTTCGTGTCTATAAAAGCCTTCGAAAGTACCTGAATCGATAGAAAATTTTTTTCTTTTCCCTTAAAATTCTCAAAAACATTAGGTTTCTGACTTAGAATGAAATTGCCAGGCTTTTCCGAGACATTTAAAATAGTTATAGCTAATAAACTACAACAACTTTTTTAAAAGTCATTTCCTGACTTGTGGCAACCATGTAAGGTAAAGTAAAGTCTGCAATTGAGCGGGAGCCTAATAACGCGGTTTCCTTGGCATAAAGCGACTGGAAGCAAAATTATTGTCATATTACTCTTCTGTTAAATCATCTTCGTTGGGACACTCTTGGTAACTTAAACTTTCGTACCAATCATCCACCTGTTAAAAAATCCAAAAAGGCTTAGTTTGCATCTCCCTTCTATTTGAAGCATGTCCTCTAAAAAGGGCTTCTTGAGTCCGTAATGCATTCCCCTTTCGTCATATTTTAAGACCAGTTACAATGTTTATAAGTTTATATTCGTTCTACCCAAGTTTGGTAGTAACCTAGAATCAGTTACCTGTAACTGCAGCCATTTTTCCCTTCACTAGTATGTAATGCCCACCATTGGATTCACGATTAGCTTACGATGATATATATTCTTATTTCCATTTTTATTCATGGTATTTAATTCTCGTAAATAGTAATTTTGTAACGTAGATATATTAAGATTTGGCATCTAAATAATTATCTCTTGTATTTAGTTATTTATTTATTTTATTTACTTTTCAACTCCTAGTATATTGTATACTATTTTAGGAGTATCCCCGTAAAAATGTTGTAGTATTAAAGTATTTAAGTGAGGTCAACCCTCAAATGGAGCATAACAGTCTATGACAGCGCGCTCTCGTTTGACAAAGAGCTTGTTTGGCTTTGTTTAATCAGGTTCTCTTCGGGCAATAAAAGCAAAATGAAATGAACTATCGTCGCCTTAAAAAAAAGGTTTCCTCATAAACTAAGTATATAAGAGTGATAAGGAATCGCAATGTTGTAATAATGAACAGAAAGATTGAAGGCATCGTTGGAAATTCAAAATGGCGGTTGGCGATTAGGTAGACGTAAATCAAAACCACCTCATGCACTATTCTGGTGCAGTTTGCATCACGATAAATAACATAGACATTGGAAGAAAATAGATTGAGGATAAGCTCTATAATTTTTCTCACTTCGAAAAAGTTAATTTATTAACCTAAACCTTAAGGCAAAATTGGAAACATACCTCGATCATACGCGTCATTCCAACTGCCCTGTTACTTTGCCCAAATTGTCGTCTCGATTACACCGCTATCTTGAAGAAGGGCGAAGAACATTATCTATTTATTAATTTCCAATAGAGTTATGGGTTTACATAGCGAGAAAAACGAATAAAAAACTAAAATTTCGCATTGGGTAAGAAAATCTTCTAGTTCAGAAATGGTCACCATGTTGTGAAGTCACATTGTTGTCAAATTTGATAACCATCAGGGACTGATTACGGTTACGATTTACTACTTTGTGTTCGTTTTGGCAACTTATCATCTTCTACTTTGTACTATTTCAAGAGAAAGTGATTAAGAAGTGTCTTTATTTGCTCACGAAGAAACCTTAACGCTACTCTAGCTTTCTCTCTCTGGAAGTAGACAGTCGGTTGGGATCCCAGACTTTGAGAAATTTGAAAAAAAGCGAGTTTGAGACTAGTTACAGAGACTATGCTAATAACATGATTGAATTAAAGACTTGCAGGACAAGACATTTATCAAATGGCCTCTCTCCCAAACCTATACTAATGACAATTTTTTAGCCCTTTATGCATTTAAAGTCCAGGGTTACCACTGTTTCACGTGAGGTCATGAAGCGGTTACTAGGACATTTTTGAGCGCCTGTCGATATTTGGGTATTCGCCATGCGAAGACAAACAGGTCGAGTAGGAATTTCAGGTAAAGGAAGTTATCGGCCACCATGAGATTGACGATCAAAACTCTTGGAGTCTTGGGGTTTTCGTAGGAATACAAGCGGTAAATCCATCAAATTGCAGACGGCTGAGACGTCAAAAAACAAGATGACGATTAGGAGAAAATTGACGATGAGAAACTTGCGTTCCACGCATGTCTGTTCAATGTCTCTCCCTCTATCTTGTGTGATCTTGCCTTCACGAAGACTTTCAGAAGCGGCCAATTTCTCCCTAAAGGCGATGTACAGTAGAACGTAAAAGATATTGGTGCATGACGTAGACTTACCTGATGGAGTGAAAAATGTTCTCGATCTTTTGCACGATCTCTTCGGCGATGTCCATGACAGGAAAGATACTGAACGATGTGGAATACGCGTCTATAGCAAATAAACACATAAACAGGCGCCATTTTGTAATGCACCGGCCGTATTTTAGCGGCGAGACCACTCCAGTGTACTGGATAATTGTGAAAGCAAGTAATATCAGAAAGGATGCATTAATGGCTGCAACGTCTATCACTTTCCCGACTTCCAGTAGGGTTGTGCACGTTTCTAGGGGGTCAGGATGTCTAAGATACATCATTGTGAGGCATGTAGGGTACATGGGTTCTTGCGAGGCAGCTGTTAAGATATGTACAAAAGCCAAATCGATTAGGAAATTAGTAGTGGCAGTGTAGAATATCCTCAACAGGTAGAAGAACTGAGAAAACCACAAGTAACAAGTTGTTGACAAAGACGGTTACGAAGGAAACGATGATAATGTAAATTGCTGATCCAAAGGCAAACTTGAAAAACTCGTCAAATGGATTTGCCACGAGCCCAAAAGGTACAGACTGAACGCTGAACGGAGTGATAAATTCCCGGTGAAATTCGTCTTAATAGTGCAATTCGTCGCAGTTTTCGCATCCAAACTTTGCAGGTCTGGCTCCGTGCTGTGTCAAAACTTATTCCGACAAAGAGTGGAATGAAGGAGTTATTGAAGTCCGCCGTTCTTAAAATGCTCGACAATCCTCTCAATTGCAGTATAAGTCTCTTTAATTCACCTTTTCGGCTTAGTAGCGTCACGTGACTTTTGATGTAAACCCCACTTCCCGTGTACAAACTTCGGCTTCGCCATTTTGTTGTTAATTATTTCCACGGTTGTGAAGCGTTTCTTTGCTCAAAATCGACTTCTTTTTTGTATCATATGTTTGATTATTCACCAAGCGAGTTGATATTTCGCTAAGCTAAAGTAGATGCGAAGAATGTAGCAGGAAGCGTTCCAGCATGAAACAATCAAACTAGTTCTGCGTGCTTACAGTGATGTATCTGATCAGGTATTTCCAGGAAGACAAGAGCGTAGATTGTCAAATAAACACGCGTTTCGTAGGAAATTTGTGCCCACGAATCGCTGTAGGACGTAAGCAAGCCTTGATTGCCACACGGAATTTCGTATGGTATCGTATTGTATTGCGATTTTGTAACCTCGAGTAACGCGCGAGGGAAATCCTGCGAAACCAATTCAACGTTCAAGAACAGGAATAGCTCAGGATGGCAGAACGCAAAATTAGAACCGATTTCAAGGCTATGAATGTGGCAGAACTGAAAAATTATCTGCAGGAACAGGGGATTTCAGCAAGCAGGTATTTGAAGACTTCGTCGGTGGAAATCACCTTCACAGTCGAAAAAGACGACGTCACCTCTTCAGACAAACCAATAAGTCATCAATTCCCATTCCATCTTTCCTGAAGATTGTGAACAATTATAACTCGTCGCCGCTGTTTGGATTGTAGGACAATTGTAATCATTTGATTAACAACTCCACCGACTCAGGCAGGGACTCGCTGCTTATAAATCATTTGAAGATTTTCGCCCATTCGACGGTGGTGTAAAGAGACAAATTTGCATCTAGCAAGAATTTCCATTATAGGTGATTTTTTACTTATTTGAACGTGAAGATAAATGGAAAATATACATTAGCACAAGACATTCAGTAAAAATTATAATAAGCCAGTAGATCATTTCATTTTCCTTGTGGCGGTCTTACCTTACACATAGTTTGGTCACCTTTTCCTTGTTGTGATCGTGAAATTGATTTGGAGATAGGCGTTTTTGCGTAAACTGCGGTTTGCGGCTAGTTAGCGGTATATTTTCATTATGCAACAAAAAAAAATCAATTACTAAGAAATTGACTCTATCCTATAAAAATCAATCCCGTACAGGAATTGCCTTGAAATAACCCTCCTTTTTAACTTCTAAGGACAATTTTCTTTTAGGATACCTTTCCAAGTATGATTTTAACTCTGTCACTAAGTTTATTAAAATTTTTGGGGTTGTCAATCTTGTTTATGTTTTGCCTAAACTTGACTGTAAGACCAAGAAGTTTAGGTTAGAAAGACATTTCATAAAGCGTAAACATCGTGAAGGTAACTACTTAGTATGCGAACTCCGTTCTACGTAGCCCACCGTGATTCGCTATTTAAGAGTAAAAGTACGACGAAGGTTAGAGATTGACAGCTCTGTAAGTGTCACCTTTATAAACGGTGACCCTCACTTTCCTCGAGGGATCAGAGCTGGTCCGCGTTGTATGAGCTTCAGTAGTAAGAGTGAATAAAGAAAGGGACAACAAAACAACGAGTGTCAGGAAATTAATACTAACAGTGGTTATGTGGAATCTGGCGGACGTGGTGAAGGAATAGCAAGATTTCTGGTTTATTCTTGTCTATCCTGGTGCATCGCCTAGAATTCAGCGACACGTCCGGGACTTTCATTGAGACGCTGGCGCTAAATTCTTGAGCTAATTAGAAAAGATTGTCAAACAATAGATGAAAAAAAGGGCTGAAAATGTCGAGTAAGGCTTACGTTCTACTCGTTTACGGATAAACTGCTTTTCAAATGCTACCTTCACCATATGGCTTTTAAAGAAGAAAGGTTAATTGAACAGTGCATCATTCTTGCTTTGCTCGTGCGCTTTCAGAAGAGGTCGTAAATTTGCCTTGAAAATTGACTATGTTAGTATCCTGCTTGTAGGAGAAGTCGATCTCAGCGCACTTTGAGGCCTAATTTATCTGCACTCAATTGCTAGATTTCTCTTCTACCATATTGATATTTTTATTTGACATTCCAGAAAGTGTCATAGAAATTTTTAAGGGAGTTCAAACTTTGGTAGTAGTCACAAAACGCGAATTTCGAAAACGTTGCTCAGAATCATAGTGTTTTCTTAGTTACCGTTACTTAAAAAAAACTGGCGTCGACATTCTCTTCAAGACTTTTCGTTCCGTTGATAACTGACCATTTGTCTCGAAGCTGACAGAGTCAGCCGTCTCAAACTCATAGTCACATTTGCATTAACAATCTTTACAGTGCCAATCAGTCATCTTATAGGAAGAATTATAGGACAGAAACAGCGTTGCTCAGAGTGAAAAATGACATCTTGTTGAACATGACAAACAGCATGTAACACGACTGGTTTTATTAGATCTTAGTGCGACATTTGATATTGTGGATCACAATGTTTTACTAAGTCGGCTTCACTCAAAATTTGGTATATCTGGAACGGCACTTGAATGGTTTCGTTCCTACCTTAGTGGAAGATCTCAGCTGTTATGGTCCAAGGAAATTTATCTCAGAGTTTGAGTTTGGACTTCGGTGTGCCGCAGGGCTCTTGCATCGGGCCATTGCTTTTCACGATTTATGCAAGCAAATCGTTTGATGTTATCAAGGTCACCTTCCCACGGTTCACTGCTACACTGACGACACACAGTTGTATGTGTCTTTCACTCCAAACATAAGCACCGGGCAATTTGAGGCTGTCACTGCTATTCAGCACTGTGTGGATGATATACGTAACTGGATGAGCAATGATAAACTACTTCCTAATGATGATAAAACAGAATTCCATATGATTGGTACCAAGCAACAACTAGCCAAGGTTAACATTGATCGTATTTTAATTGGAGACTGTGTAATTAGACCAGTAGGGGTAGTTAAGAACTTAGGGGCATGGTTAGACTCGACTCTTTCAATGAATTCTCATGTAAATAACACTTGTTCCAATGCTTTTTATTACTTGCATAATATAAGAAGAATTAGGAAATATCTTTCTAGGCGGTCCACTGAGAAGCTCATTCACACATTTGTCTCAAGTCGTATAGACTATTGTAACAGCCTGCTTTATGACCTACCAGCCTACCGGCTTAATAAGCTAAAGGGGGTCCAAAATGCTGCCGCTAAGTTAATTTTCCAGGAATCTAGATACTGCCATGTAAGACCGTTGCTGTGTAGTCTGCACTGGCTGCCGGTTTAATTCCGAATAGACTTTAAGATGTTATTGTTAACGTATAAGGCTATCAATGGCTTAGCGCCTTTTTTATCTCCAACAACTAATTATTCTTAAAGAAGCATGTAAATACAAGTTACGCTCCGATTGTGATGGACTGCTACAAAACCCTGAGAAATTCAAGACTTAAACAACGTTAGGAGATCAATCTTTTACTGCTACTGCTCCACAACTATGGAATTCATTGCCCTATGCGATTAGGAGTAGCCCTTCATTAGCATCTTTTAAAAAGACTCTCACGACATTTTTATTTCAAAAAGCTTTTTTGTGATTTTATGTGCTTTTTAATCTTGTTTTACTAGGTTTTATGCATTTTTTTTATAATATATGTAGTCTGGGTAATTTTTGAAAGTTTTTATTTTAAAGCGCTGATGAAAATAGCAACATAGATATCGACGCTATATAAGTATTATTGTATTATTATATTACTAAATTTGTCCTTTGGAAACTCCCAAGAGAATACAAGTGACCTAATGGTGGTAACTAGACAACACTTAAAAAAACTATAAAAGCTTTTAAGATATGATCACTGCGATCGCTGCAAAAATATTCAGCAATTGTTACGATCATATGGAAACCACTCTCAAGCTATTGTGGTTGCGAGATAGACTTTACAGATGTCGGTTGTTGGAAGCATTGCTCAACTTTTTCTTTACCGATCGGAGCGATCGAAGCGATTCTAACGAAATAGAATATAGGCAATAACATTAAAAATAACGTCCGGCTATCGACCTCAATCCTTAGTCGGAGGTCATGGAACCTACTTCTTTTGCGAGTTCGATTGTTGAACTAATCGAACTGTAACGATACCATTATTCTGTTATATGTCCCTTATTAGGATTTTTTCCTTTGGTTGGTCTTTATGTTTGACACAGAAATAAAGTTACTTTCTTACTTAAATACGCCTAGCTGTGTTTTCAAACCTCAATATAACTGATTATAATGCAGAGTCGGATGCGTAACTGTCAACAACTGCTGTCTGATTGTCTTTAATGTCGCAACTATTGTTCCCTTTCTGGAAACAATTAACTTCGGAGAAAAAAAGCTGGTTTAAACATAAGTCCTCTTCAATCGCTGAAACGACCTAAGTATTATGTTAAGTGCGTTCGACTTCGTAAATGCCCCTAATATTTGGCTTTACCTTCGGGCGGTATTTTGAATTACAGGAAAATGGAAACCCGAACGAATCGCCGTTCGCGTTACTTTCACAAGATTAGGCTATTGGGAATCGTTTTTACAAGTACCATGGGCGCCACTGTTTGTCGTAGCCATTCTTTTAGTACACTTAGGGACCGAAATCTCACACGGTCAGCGTCGAAAAAGGGTTTTAATTTTTTAAATCAAGGCTTGCTTAAGTTCCACAGCGATTCGTGGGCACTAATTTCCCATCAAACATGGTTTCATTTGACAATCTACTCACTTAACGCCCGGAAAATAACTTACCAGGTACATTACTTAAAGCAGGCAGAACTAGTATGATAATTCCGTGCCGCAACACTCTTCGCATCTACTTTAGCGGAAGCGAATCATTAACTCGCTTGATAAACAATCAAACACATGAAACAAAGAAGTAGTCAACTTCTTAGCATAAAAAACGCTTCACGAGAGTGGAAATTATTAACAACAAAATGCCGAAGCCGAAGTGCGTACATGGGTAGTGGGTGGTTGACTCAATGGCGGTTTGTTTACATCAAAAGTCACGTGACACTTCACGTGAAATTGAAAGCCTAAAAGGTGAATTGAAAATCAAATTGGGCCAATATAGTCACAATTGAAGCTACAAAGCTCTATCACCCTTAAAAGCTTTTGTCAGACTCTTTAACGCATAGAGTTTGACACCTGTTTACTAGGCAGGGAAGGGACCAATCAGAAGTGGATGGATAACACAACCGGAAAGCTGTCTTAGCTCTCATCTTATGCGTTTCACTCTTTAATACAAGTTATAGCAGAATCCTATATTTATCCCACTGGTAACAACAAACGTTTCATATTACAGTAATTTCAAACTTATCAGCGGACACTGGTGAGCCAAACAGTCACCGCCTTTTACTTTCAAGTCCTTGTCGTTGCCAAATAATAATAATTACACATCCTTTAATTATCGCTTTTTTCAATTGCTTTTCAATCGACCAACTAACACCATTTGATCTTTAAGTAAGGAGGCAGCCCAAGTTTCTGTTGAATCTATACCATAAATTTTCTCAGATTTTTTTCTTTGCCAGAGAAGAGATGGTTTTCAGAAGAAGTCATTTTCATGGATTTTTATCTCTGTTTACATAAAAGTTTCTGCGATCCTGCTGCTCCGACCCACAGTTTTTATTAAAAATTCGAATTGTTTCTTAAGGCCATTCACGACAATTTTTCCTGCTGCTCCGACCCACAGTTTTTATTAAAAATTCGAATTTTTCTTAAGGCCATTCACGACAATTTTTCTTTATGTATGTTGAAGAGCAATGTAATCATTGGTTCACTAATCTGCCAAGTAGCTAATTTTTCCTACGGCTTCTTCTTTCAAAAGATATTTGTAGTCACATCAAAGACTGCAAACGAGAGTTACCCCTTAGTATGTTTACGATATCATTTGACACGAAGAGTATGATATCTTTTATTAATTTTGGCTTTTAATTTGAGTTAACCATCAGAAAATGTTGATGGAACAAAGCCTGAGAGATCTAGCTTCTAGATCCGACCCACAGTTTTCATTAAAAATTTAAATTGCCTCTTCGGGTCATTCACGATAACTTTCTTGATGTATGCCAAAGAGCAGTATAAAATCTTTGTAGCCGCATTTAAGACTGCAAACGAGAGTTACCCCATAGTGTGTTTACGATATCATTCGACACGAAGAATATGATATTTATAATTAATTTTGGCTTTCAATTTGAGTTAGTCTATCAGAAAATGTTGACACCTGAGGGATCTAACTTCTACATCCGACCCACAGTTTTCATTAAAAATTTAAATTGCCTCTTCGGGTCATTCACGATAACTTTCTTGATGTATGCTAAAGAGCAGTGTAAAATCTTTGTAGCCGCATTTAAGACTGCAAACGAGAGTTACCCCATAGTCTGTTTACGATATCATTCGACACGAAGAATATGATATCTATAATTAATTTTGGCTTTCAATTGGAGTTAGCCTATCAGAAAATGTTGACACCTGAGGGATCTAACTTCTACATCCGACCCACAGTTTTCATTAAAAATTTAAATTGCCTCTTCGGGTCATTCACGATAACTCTTTTTATGTATGTTGAAGAGCAGTATAATCATTGTTTAACCAATCTGCCAAGTAGCTGATTGAGCTTTAAACTAAGGTGAATCTTTTTCATGCAAAGAATTTTCGCAAAAAAGGTAACAAAGCGATTTTGGCATCCTGCTTCTTCAAAGAAAAAAACACAATGGTAGTCGCGTCAAAACCTGCATACGAGAGTTACCCCATAGTTTGTTTACCACATGATTTGACCAGGATAGTATGATATCTATAATTAATTTTGCTTTTCAAGTTGAGTTAACTCATCAGAAAATGTTGATGGAACAAAGTCTGAGGGATCTAACTTCTAAAGTATAAGGTAAGTTCCATTTTTTCCTAATTCGAATCTTAATTGTCGATGAAAGGAGGAGAGGAACCCGTCGACTTAAAATTGATCAGGGGCACTGCTACTAGGTTATGTTAAATGAATTCTGAGCAGGATGGGGATACTTGCCCTAAAGTGCACTTCCACCCATGGTTTTCATCAAAAATTTAAATCGCTTCTTCGGGCCATTGACTTAACTCTTTTAATGTACGTTGAAGAGCAATGTAATCATTGGTTAACCAATTTGCCAAGTAGCTGACTGAGCTTGAAGACTGGGGTGAATTTTTTGCATGCAAAAAATCCGGAATTTTCGCAGAAATTTCAAGATGAGATACATCCTAAGTGATCCTGCTTTATGCTAAAAGTACCGGCTGCCGCCGGCAGCCAGCTGTTATTTTGAACCCTGATTATTCATCCCTTAACCTCCCTGATATTTATTTTTTTTTGATCCCGCAAACCTCGGAACAAAGTTCGAATTCTAATATATCGAAAATGGCCCATTATATTAAAGAATCTAAGATGAAATTCCGAAATTATGTTGCTATATTATTTCTTCGATGTTTCCATGTTCCAAGCTGAAAAGCCCGTATGTTGTAGTGCTTGAGATAACTTATGCTGAAAGTTGATCTTTATCGTCTTTGTGAAGTTGCTCTGAGGGAACACAAAATTCAATAAACAGAATAAGTCATAATGTCACTGGTAGAAGAAGGTAATTAATACAACGCTAGCAAATTGAATTAAAACTAGGAAATATAGGGGTTAACTTAAAGCTTTCGCAACACGCAAAGAAAATTCAAGACAAAATGTTAAGGCAAAGTAAAGAACTTTGCCTGCTTCGATGATTGTAATCCGGACGACTTCGTCGAGGGAACTTAAGCAAAGACCAAGTTAACAATTTCCAAGGTAATTTTCGAGAAATGTCCGATTACTAATCATCGAAAATTCTCTTTTTGCATGAGCAGTGCGCGCTGGATAATTGTACAAAATGCACAAAATAACTTTATAATATTTCTGGACGTTGTTAAAACTTCCACATTTTATACTTAACGCCAGCGAGAAAATTGACGTCTTCAGGTTTAATTTCAAGAATATATTTTGTCCTTTAGTTCTGCGGCATTTTGATCTCGGATCATTTTGATCTCGGATCATTAAGCTCGTCAATTCCCAAAAAGCTGACGTGACTCATTTGCGGTAAACTTTCGTGGTTTAAAGGAATACCAAAGTAAGGCAAACACGTCATGTTCGAACTTGCTAAAAACGGAAGCATAACTCGAGGTACGCGCAATTTGTTTTGGGAAAGAAAAAAGAACAAAGATAATTCGGTTACAACCGGATTAATATGCTTCTCATATATCACTGAACCAGTATCTGAGTAGAGTATGTTTTGAAACCTACTATGATGCAGATTGTTACTACTGCATGGCGTGAAGTTGCATCTAATAGAGGCGCCAATGCGACTAAATTTTTCACTTTGGTGACCAAATCCTGATAATTAGTGGCCAAATTGGCGACTAGATTTTTCTATCATAACCTTACCAAGAGATAAAGTGAATTAAAAAGAATTGCAAGGATAAATTCGCGGCAAACTTCCTCTTTAAGTTTGTTTCCAAAACGCAGCACATGCATCTCCATGGATAACTAGACGCGATCTTGGATTAAGGTGAGCTTGAACGTTGTATATCATCCATACTAGAGTCCACTTTGTGGCACGTTAAAGATCTTTTCCCTAACTTAATTTTGGAGGGTCTATCTAGATTGCTGACGGCATAAAAGAAGGTTTTGTTTGTGTTTGAAAATGGCGACCAACACGTTTTGAATTGCAGGTAATTTAGTGTTCACAACTGGGTTGAAAACGTAAATTAGCCACCGTAAAAAAAGCTGACGTTTCGAGCGTTAGCCCTTCGTCAGAGCGACGAAGGGCGAACGCTCGAAACGTCAGCTTTTTTTACGGTGGCTAATTTACGTTTTCAACCCAGTTGTGAACACTAAATTACCTGCTATACTCTCCCACCGACGCAGCACCATGACTGACCACAGCTGCATAACAAAGGCAATTTTCTTTCCACCTTAAAAAATAGGAATCGATGATGAGTTAAGCCGTATCTAGGACTGAAAATATCAAATTTTATTATGCTTTTTACAGTTACTTTGAGAAACCAAGATATGAACATATTTTGTAAGTTTTCGATGGGAGATAGAAAGTAATGATAAAGGAATATCAAAAATCAATAATGATAAAAAACTAAAATCTTAGACAATCTTGCTTTTTATTGTCACTTTTTCCAATTGCTCTTTAATGGACCAACTAACGCCATTCAACCTCTAAGTTAGGAGGCAGCCGTGAACCCTAATCCTAGAAAGTTTCTGTTTAATCCATACCATAAATTTTCTCAGATCTTTACTTTGCCAGCAGAAAGAAAGTTTTAACGAATAGTCTTTTTCATAGATTATTATCTCTCTTTCCATAAAAGTTTCCCAGAACCTGCTGCTCCGACCTACAGTTTTCATTAAAACCAACCACCACCTTTAAATTACTTCTTTAAGCGATTCACGACAATTTTTTGTGTATTTTAAAGAGCAATATGATCACTGGTTCACCAATCTGTTAAGTACCTACTCTCTGCAGTCTGATTGAGCATGAAGACTGTGGCGAATCTTTTGCAAGAAAGAATCCGGAATTTTCGCAAAATATTTACGAAGCTTTTTTCGCCAGTCCTGCTTCTTCTCAGAAAAGATCTTTGTAGTCATATCAAAGACTGCAAACGAGAAAAGGTGTATACCACATGATTTGACACGAAGAGTATGGCATCTATTATTAATTTTTCTTTTGTGTTAGCCAATCAGTAAATGTTGATGGAAAAAATCCCGAGAGATGCAACTTCTAAATATTAGGGACGTTTCATTTCCTTCTTCATTCGGATCTTTAATGTCGATGAGAGGAACCCGTCGGTTTCGTTTTGGTCAGAGGCACTGCTAGTAGATTCCGAACAGGATGATGATAGTTTCCCAAAAAGTACTTTTCTTATCCAACCTGAGGGAAAAGAAAGGAAGACTTGTTAATCCATTTCTGTCACGAGAATTCGTCGAGATACAAAAGTAACGTGACACGAACTGACAAGTTAGCTTCCGTTGTGTCCTATAGACAAAGGTTCCCTTTTTTTGTAAAGAACTCAGAAATTAATTCAGATACAAGATATAATATTTTGGATTTATTAAGGTAAAAAATGTTTTTACGTTGAACTCTTGCACCTTTACATAACATTCATGCAAGGTCTGTGTCCATTTTCTGGGACCATCTCTTCAAAGTGTTCCTCTGCTTTAATATCTCTGGGTTCTAACAAGGAGCCGACTTGTAAAACGTTAGCCTTTTCTTTTTTTTTTTCCCAACAACAGCACAAAAAAAAAAAAAAAAAAAAAACTCAGCGGTCTCTAAGAAAGTGAATTTTAGTTGATGCATAAACTAAACACTTCCCTTAGATCTTCAGGACATCCGGTTGTGGATCCATCCGTGTTGTATTTGTTTTTATCTTAAAAGATATGTAGTTGGAATGCTTTTAATAGAGAGATTACTCAACTTTAAAAATACAGCATTAATATTGCATTTACTTCTACAATTTACTTCTTAACTTAATTGATATTTATGTTAGATGAAAGCTTCCAATAAAATAGAGATCACTCAACTGAGGAAGAATATAGTATTGATACTAATTTTATATTTTAGAAGATTTAAGACCACACATGGAATATATCGAGCCTTAACTTTGCTGAAAGAGATTTTCTTTGAAACACTTAAATATGTAAAAGATAAAATGAAGTAATTTGCGTTCGCAGCCGTAAATATATAGTTTTTTTTAATAGATGGAAGGAAAAATTGGCTTGTGACGAGTCTGCGGTAATAATTCTTTGCACCCAAAGGATTCTTCTAATAAGGTTAATAATTCAGCCAGTACGTGAATGTAAGTTAATAAAGTCATAAGTGGCTTCAAGAGGTAACTTGAGAAAAGAAGGAAGTTTGGAATTGCTTTTTTATAAAAATTGTGGGTCACAGCAGCTGGCTCAGGAACGCTCTATATGAATACAAATTATTTTTTAATATTATTTGAGTATTTTTCGTAATGAATATTTTTGGTAATAACAATTCCCTCTGGCTATAACAAAAAAACGATCTAAAAAAAACCTGATAAAATTTCAATACAAAACTGGAAAGTTTTGGTTTCCTGGTATGTTCCCAACATAGAATCGTAGGGTGTAGGCTGATCGATCATTAATGTCAATTAAAATTGTGTCAGATTAATCTGGAAATAATGTCCTAACATCCATCAATAAATTACATATACACAACTATGAATTCTTATAATTACTACTTCTGAAAAACATCTCGTTCTGACAAAGATAATAGTTCAAGAAAAGTCCTGATATAAATTCAACAAAAACTAACAAGTTTTTTTTTCTCGGCTGGCTCCTAACACAGACATCGTAGGGCATTAATTGGTGGATTGAAAATGTAATCATTGACAAAAGCACTAATTAAAGGGAAGTCAAGTTTACTTTGAATTTACGTTGCGATGTTGATAACTTGTAAACTCAAGGCATTTTAGGCTTAAGGAAAGTGTGTGTGTGTTCTGTGGTGTCCAAATAAAAACAGAAACAAGCCTGTTACAAAGTTCTCCGGCTCATTTTTTAATCGAATTCTGCACGAAAACATTATTTGCTGGGGTAGCCAAGTAAAGACATCAAGTCTGAGTTGTTTAGCTAAGCTCCACCGTCGACACTGGTGCTTCAAATTTCCAAATAAGCTCACTAGCATGAAACTTATGGCAAGCCTGGTCATGGCCAAAGTTAGGAAACTGTCAGGGTGACAAAACATAAAACTGGAGAAAAAACAAAACTGCAGGAGTCAAACAAAGTTACAGGAATTATTAATAGGAATCATTGTAAATAAAAAATGCTTAAGAAAGCGGCTTTGTTCACGCATCGAGATGTCTTTCAAACACATAATGATTCAGTCTGTAAACAAGGACTTTATGTGCTCTTTTACGGTCATAGTAACAAAACAACAAAACAGAATTCATGGTATTCTGTTTTGAATGGGAAATACAATGAAGCAAAATCTTTACGTTTAATCTAAACATCTACGACTTTACATTGAGGCCTCGCTGTTCTGGAGAAAGTATTATGTTCTGAAACTAACACCGTTTCATTCGTTTCCATTTGAATATGAAAGAGAAACTATATTATTGCTGAGCTGTTTTCCGTTACTAAAATTCTTTTTCCATCTTGATTATCAACAATGTTTATATGGCATCGTGAGAAATTAAAATTCGACCGTTAAACTTTCTCTTATGTTCAAAATTCGACCGTTAAACTTTCTCTTATGTTCAAGAGAATTTTAAAATCGACATAAAAAATAATTGGACTACTTTCGATAGTTAGGTTTGAATTTAAATTTAAATTTTGTCTTGAAATATTAATTAACACTGGTGCTACAAATTTCCAAATTAGCTCACTAGCATGAAACTCATGGCAAGCTTGTTCATGGTCAAGGTTGGGGTGACAGCTCAACTCTCAAGATGAAAAAACTTAAAAATAGATAAAAAAGAAAACTGCAGGAGTCAAAAAAAGTTACAGGAATTATTAATACGATTCATTATACAAGACAAATGCTAAAGAAAGCGGCTGTATTCACGCGTCAAGATGTCTTTCAAACACATAATGATTCATCCTGCAAACAAGGACTGTATGTGCTCTAATATGGTCATGGTAACAAAACAACAATTAATTGGAATCAGTGAACTCATAAAAACCTTTACTCGGCTGTCACAAATTCTGTTACGGTCAAAGGCAACTCTCTTTTTGAAATTTTATCTCTGTAAATAGTGCATATTCATCAGGGATCATTAATGACGCAAAAAATACCTGGAAAACCGCAACAGAAAGAATTCTGTAAAATAATCGATCATATAGCAGGGTAACCTTGCCGATGAATTTCGCTGCCCATTAAAAAATTAATGACTGAATGGAGAAAGCAAGGTCTCTACCACTCCTTCTCACCGCCTATGCTTTCAGAAACTCATGTTCAGATATTCTGCCAAATTGTGCCAATCATATTGAATCTATGAGATGATATTTTACAAAGTATTTAACAAGCCTTCTATAAAAGTCAAAGAAAGAGGTTGCTTTCCACTTAAAATTCTCCACATGTTCTGTTGCTCGAGATAACTTATGTTGAAAGTTTGGTCTTTTATTGTCTTTGTGAAGTTGCCCTGCGTGAACCCAAAATAAATTAAATGTCATTATATTACTACAGCTTGAAGGAGATAGGAAAAATTAAATAAAAAATTAGTGGGATTTCCGATTGCGAAATAAAATAACACTAAAATAACACTACAAGTTGTTGCACTAAATTGTGCTCATTGAAATAATGAGTACTGAGTAGAAAGTCAACTAACAGAAAACTGTCAGAGAATCCTCAAAAACACTTAAAGACAGCTACAAAATATCTCAAAGCTTTCGCAACAAGCAAAAAAAATTTAAGAAAAATATAAAGGCAAAATACGTGACTTCAAGGCTTTGCCTGCTTCAATGATCGTAATCTGGACGACTTCGTCGATGGAGCTTTAGCAAAGACGTGCAACAATTTACGCAGTTAATAATTTCCATGGTAGTTCTCGAGAATTCCTCCAACATCCCAAGTGTTTAGTGGAGGCTATGCAAACATGAAAAAATTCCCCTAATGTTTAAGCGATGCGCGCTGACTGGTTGTAAAAAATGTACAAGTAACGTTATGATATTCCTCGATCTTCTTAAAACTTTCAGCTTTTGTACATTTTACACGCAGCGCCAACGAGAAAATAGGAAGAGACGCCAATCTTAGAATTTTTGATGTTGTCATACGTGTCTTGCAGAGTCGATACCTATATCAAAACTCTTCGGGAAGAGAATTCATTTTACGTGAGTGAATTTAACAAGCATGAAATCCACATATGACACAAAGTTTTCGAATCATCCCTGTTATTTCTTTGCTTCAGTGAATTAATTCTTCGCGTGCATTGCTATTTGTGATCTTCTTTGGAGCGTACCCTCATTAACAATTTATCTTTCGGCTCAGTGAATACTTTACCATAAACACAACTCACTCTTAATAAATCATCGATGGCCTCAAAATTCTTATAAAAAGAAATCTTCTTCGTCGTAAGTCCCACTGGGATATTTTGCATTCTGCGTGTCATTGTCGCGATTCAATTCCTTTAGGACCTCCGGCGATGCAATGTCTTTTTATTGTGACTCGATAAGCATACACTTTTACCTGAAGAATCATCGTGCAGTCCCAGCAAAATAGTGCAAATTCCGGTGAGCAAAAAATTGCATTTTACGCTAAAGGTAATCTTCTTTAAGAGCAATTGAGCTACTTTAAATTTCATGTTCGTTTCATGATTCTTATTGGAATCGTTATGTCCTCACAGCTGTAATAAAAGAAGTCATGATCTAAAAGATTGGCAGGGGTTCCAAGGAGACGTCTATATTCGCTATCTCATTACCCAGGCGAAGATACGGAAGAGAAAAGAGAGAGGGATTTTTTAAAGTTCGGAAAGAAGACTTAAAGTGACAATCAAGAGCTTAGATAATGAAGAAGACAAAGAAACACATGTCGTCACCAGACCCCAAACGAGGCCATCATGTTATTAACAATGGTGTGAAGGACATATACCCTGACATTTTAAAAGGTTTTGTCGATACATACAGCAAAGCCTTTTTCGGTAGCAATAACTATAAAAACCTTGGAGAACTGGGTATCATGAACGAGCATGGTCTGCCGGTAGACTGCGTGCTTGGGGTCGCACCTTTGCTTCCTAATACACATACAGGAATACAAAACAGCACTGTGTACGCTCCAGGAAAAGAGAAACACACGAATTATGGAAACGCTGTAAAATTCGGTTGGGCTAAATTAGAACTTTTAGCCAGAGTCAATTTCTTAATGTATGATATTTGCACATCACTCACAGACAGAAAAGAAATGCCAAACGATCTTGATGAAAAAATGGGTGAGCTCCGTCAGTTCATTAGTGACAAATTTAACAGAGATGTGTTTGTTGATGAGCAAGCTAAAGGTTGGTGGGAGAAAGAAAGAGGTCGAGGTGGCGCCAAAAGGCTCGAAGACTGGACACAGGAAGTGGAGAGAATGTTAATGAAAATAGCAGGCGAGGACAATATACAGCTTGTTATACATTGGGGACAATGGGCTTTTCGTGTGGCACAGGGATTCAAATGCAGTCATGTGAAATCAAAAGTAGAATACTAAATAAGTCTTTGTCATTCATACTTCAAATGAAAACACTGTCGGAATCAGTTGTGAATAAGTAATTGGCTTGAGGGAATCAATAGTACATCAGTGCTACGTTGGAAGGAATCAATTGTAAATTGATGGTTGGCTTGAAGGAATCAATTGTAAATTGGTGCTTTCCTTAAAGGAATCAATTGTTAAGTAACGGATCGCTTGATGGAATCAATTATAAATAAATGGTTCGCTTAAGGCGGAATCAATTTTTGAATCAATGGCTCATTTGATAGCTGCTCGCGGCGAACCAAACCTTTAACGCCAGCCTCACCCCCACCCCTTAATCCCCTCCCTTACCCCCCTCCCTCCCCCCCAAAAGAAAAAAAAACAGAAAAAAAAAAAAGAAAACATTAAAAAAACAAAATTAGGACACGTTGATGGTCACAAATAAGACAATGTAACAGAGAGGCCTCTTCTTGCTTAATTTTCCCACTTCTTAAAACCTTGTGCAGCGGTGTGCCGATTTGTAATGCGCACAGAGTAATAGCTGTCAATAGAGAATGTAAATGAAAAAATAATGATCAATGGCAAGTAAGCCAATCACGAACTACTGTAGGTTAGTTGTTTATTAATCGAGATTAATGAATACCTTTTATCTATTGAATAACCTGGATCAGACTGTTAAGACAGGCAACGCAGATTGCTTATAGGACCGCAGCTTTCGCAATTAGTGCCGTTATGTGATATCTGTGGTCTTAAATTCGGGCAGCGTAATCGCGGAAGAAATGCTATCGATTTCGCCGATACGATCGCTGGAGCCAGTCAGGTTAGGTGTTTAATGACTGTAAGCGACGAACTCTTTCTAAAAAGACAAGAAATAACTTAAATAAACGAAAAAAGCTCCTTGCGAGTCCATCAGACACCGGGTTGTTTGATATCCTCAAAAAGGCGCCAATTATTTTTTTCCAATATTTGTGCATCTTAGTTTAATATTGATAAACTTTTACCTTCGTCGATGAACTAACAACAAATGTTACAAGTACTTAGAAATGTATTTCGGTTAGGTCAGGGTTAGTTTTAAGCGTAAGAACGGCAAAGGAGAGACTATTTCCACCAGCGTTCTTCGTGGTCGATAATTCTCGAAGAACCCATTCAATTTAGTGGTGGCCTTTAGCTTTGTCTCGATCGGAAATTGTACTTCTGCTGAACAATTTCATCATATGGTTCTATCAATCAAGTGGATCACGGATCACACTGGTTTTCATTTTGAAAACTTCTCACTAACTGAGTTGAGGGCGTAGTATTTTTATGTCAAGTTCCATAGCTACAATTCTTTTGACAAGCTAAAAATTATGGTGAAAAAAGTGAAATATTTTTAAAATTCTCCACGTCGGATGACGTCACTAACCTCTAGTAGCATCATTTGCATATGTATACCGTAATGTTAAGATCATCTTGTAGACGAAGTGGCAGGTTATTTATTTCAGATAGAAACAGAAAAGAAGTGTTGCAAAGTAAAGAAAAACGATGGGGTTTCAAATTACCCCCCCCCCTCCCTCTTCATATACAGATATGAGTTTGCATGTTCGTCAAAAATTTAATGTCAGCATCACATCAGGTCTTTTACCTCATCCGTGCGATATTTGTGATTAGAATTAACTTCAGTTGATAGCTTAATGACTCGATGTAGCGCTCTCCTTTCCGCAATAAGCCGGCTGCCTTCGGAAGTTTTCATTTCTCTTGTAAGCTTATCCCTAATACACCCCTGCTCCTTTGAAACTAACTATGATTACTTAGCCGAGCACGTTCAGTCAAACTATGATACTGCGGTAAAATCATTCAAAAGGGAAGGAAAAAAAAAAAACAGCCAATTTCACGAGCCCCGTATCCTTCTGAAAAATTTCAAGAGTCTAATCTGTGGCAAATCCATCTTAAAATCCTGTTTCCTCAGGCTCAGTCCTTTCAAAGTGCTCCTCGTTTTCAACCAATGGCGTCCGAGCGGACGGACGAGCAGACGGACCAAGAAAAATTTTCTGAAGGCATAGAGAAGATGTTTGGCCAAAAAATCTCGCTCGATCCAGATGTGAAATACGTCATAGACGAAGGGGTTAAGGAGTCAAGATGGATGGACCCCGAGAAAAGAGCACAAGTAATTGAAACTGCAGGTTATTTGGCTTACGACATAATAATTGTCGAGCGCCTAGGAGATCATGCAGATGCCGAGGTAGCCAAGGGAGCGAAACAGGCAGCTGAAAACTGCATAAAAAAACGTTTGGAGGAGATAAAATGTCGAAGTATTGAAGAAACCTCACATGTACCACTATTGCAAAAAAAAGCCTTTGATCAAGAAGGTATCGGATATGCAAAATTGCTCGAGGAAGCGATGGAGGCTGCTGAAAAGTACAAAGGGTATAATAATGATCAGGAAAAACCATCAGCAAACGAAGAACCCTTACAAATGCTGCAGAAAGAAAATTCTAAGAAGGCGGCTTTTGCATCTAACACGTCAGTCAAAGAGGGCAGTATCGCAAAAATGAGAAAAGAAAGCGCGAAAAAAAAGTGCGAAAAGAAAAAGAAGACTAAAAGAAAATGAGGAGAGAGAGGGCCAAAGATATGTTAATCTTTTCACTCTCGCGATATTATTAGTCATTCTCCCTACAATTCTTACGATCACCGATTACGATCTTAGCTTTTACTCTCCAAAGTTATTCTCACCTAACCTGTCTGTTTTATTTTGCATTGAGAAATTCTCCCTTTGTCAATCATGGGAGGGTTAAACGAGAGTGTTCTATCTTTTGTTGGTTTAATTGTTCCCGTGAGTATACAGACGCACGCGCTCTGATTGGTCGAAGATTGCGTCACATATCACCTCGCGCGAAGTGATTATGGCGAGGTGATCATGACAGGAGCGCTAAATTTTTATAATTTAAATGGCTGCCTCTTGTTTAGTAAGTGTTACCGAGGAACTGATGATCGCGATAAAAAGATTCATCTCCGAGGAGCACAAAAGATGCTAATAAGTTTGGAGTACCCACTCTTTAAAAGAAAGATATCAAGTAGTTGCTGACTGAATTAAAATAAACCTCTTAATTCTCGTGGAAACGACCTCTTTATAAGAGTAATTAAAATACTGAATTCAAACAGAAAGCTTTCAGCATCAAACAGATATTTACAACATAATCAGAAAGCACCTAAGCAATTGTATCCGAAATATTGTTCAGCTGCCGGCGACTTTAATTGTTAAAAAGCGACATCCTAGAAAGGTGTGTCGGAAACCTTGCGGAATAAATACGCTGAAAGGATTTTGAGGTTTCTGAAAAAGAATGTCAATAGTTGGATTTATTAGCTTTCTCCCAACGATATTTAGTCCTCCAGCATTTCTTCAAATACATCATTTTCACGATTTAAAAGATCACATTGAAGATTCGACGGAACTGCCCCCAAAGGCGAGAAATACTTTTTAAACTGTTACAAGGATTTTGAAAAAGCCCAAATCAATCCAAATCCAGCTTCACGCTACTGTCTTAGAGATGCCTGAACTTTTAGAGAAACATTAATACTATTATTAATATTAATACGATATTAATACGATGGTGTACACGTTCATTTTCGTAACGAGCTCTGCCCGATTTTTATTCGGGGATTATCGACCTTTTATTTTCATTCATTAATAAAGTTGAGTTATCTTGTCAGAAAAGGCCTATTGTGTTTATAGGATAAGAAAAATATAGTAATACGTGGTTGCTTGTAGATATGAAATTTATCTTCTCGTGTTGAACTCGACAACTCAATCGTCCGCTTCGCTCACTCGTGAGCTATCGAGTTAAACACTCGAAGAGGAATTCTATATCTCATGGGCGCCCATGTATTATTCCCTGTCGTTTATTACTATTATTATTATTATTGTTATCATTATTACCATTATCAAAGGAACATGGTTTGTTTGTAGACTTTCAGGCTGGTGGACAACGAAAGCTGACTCTGAAATATTATTATACTTCTATCGCTGCGTGCATATGGTGAGGGAGATGTTTGAAGCCATACCTCATCTCACTGAGAATAGAAATATTGGCCTTAAAAGATTAAAACGAGTTGAACTTGGAACTACCCCGTCAAACTCGAAATAACTCCTTACTCAGTTTATTTTGGAGAAGTTTGTGGCCACTGAAACTTCTTTTCTCTACTCTCTTAATTAAGTAGATCACAATCTATCAATTTAAGCAACTGTGCTCGTTAGGAATGAGACCATTAATGAGGGTTTCTATAAGCCTATCCGACTACTAATTTGTAAACGCGTCGAGACATCTTCTAAGACATACATATCCTTCGCAGTATCCGACTTCCGGCGTTCATGAAGTTTAAGTAACCTTTCTGATAGATTAGAATTGTTACTAACAGTAGAGGTAGCACCTTCGGTTCTTAAACTATGAAAGCCATACATGTTATGATCTAAACTGAGTTCTTTTATGACAATCCTTAAAGATTTCCCTACACCTAGTGTATTACAACTTCCCTCCATACAACTTGTACTCACTAGTAGATTTAAACTGCCTTACTGGCCTGAACGGTGTAACTGAGCTGGAGAGATTAATATCTCTTATCCAAATATACCTTTCTAAAAGTGCCACGGGACAATAACTGTTACCTAGCCTCCCTTCCCGGAAAACATAATTCTTCGTCATGGGAACAAACACCCTCAAGGATTCAGGACAAAACTTTAAATGTGCGGGAGCAATGTTGTTCAGCTCATCATAACGAAAAAACCGTGCAAAACCTAACGAGCAAACACAAGCTAAACGTAAATCCTTTAAATTAGCCGATGGACTAGCATACTTATCAATTATACTTCTATTAATATCGGCAGGAATAGATGCCTTCTTAACAGTAACTAGCTTGCAATGTTTAGCCGCTTCCAGCAAATTATGACAAACTGAACCATGAAGTGGATTGTTGTAAGAAAAGAAAGAATGAAACCACTTAGGGGTTGCGTGAGACAAAACTAATGTGGCATAGGAGTTTGAAATTTTGTACGCTTTATAGATATACGAAACTGCGAGAGAGACAGAGTAAGGAGGCATCGGCCTAACATTGGACAAATTACACCATTCAAGAAACCTAAGAATCTCTTTCTTGTATCTCTTCGATGTAGACTCTCTTTAGATCTCAGTAGCATTAAGAGAATATTTTTCAAGTCTGGCGTTATCCGAGCCGGAAGATGATTCCAATGGCCATCCACATCAAACATCTACAACGAGAAAAACCCTATGGTAATAGACAACATGCTCATTAAACCTCCCGTTCTCGTTTCAAATTGATTGTCATAAAGGCTGTCGGCAAGCGCCAGTTCCTACAAAAACCTTCAATCTTCAACTCAGGCCAGCACCCCCATTCTCTGTATACACTCAATGACAAGTGTCTCATGTCTCTTTTTCCTGCTCAACACGTAGACAGTCAACTAAGCATTACTGATTAAATTACCTTAAAGCATGAAAGGAAAAAGAGAACTTCATACGAGCAGTTAAAACTAGCCCAGTGAATCTGCCAACACCCAAGAACGAAATTGGTGTTCCGCCCATGCTCTAATGCATCCTTAGCATCGAACCACTTATAATCCTCTATGGAACTGGCAAATTTTCTGGAGACAATTCGTCAAAAATATGATGATGGCCACAAGGGTACAACTAAAGTGGCGGTGGCCTTGGAACCATGTAAATAGTGAAGCGCTCGAGAAATAAAGCTTACAGGGGGAACAACAAGGCAATCTTCGCCAACCAAATTTTTGACCGAAAAAACCCACCCCATTGCAGCCTGGATTCCAGAGTCTAGAGAAAAATTTGCCGATCTTCTTATCATAAAAACTAGCAAAGCAATTTACGGTATGAACCCCCCCCCCCCCCCCCCAAGTATGTGTCTAGAGACGCGAAGCAAGCGGCCGGCATTTTCCAATCGTCTACATCGATAATGCGACTAATATAATCCGCTCTGTCAATTTCAGAACGAGGAATCCAATGGACTTCCAATACAATGTTATACTCGACACAAAACTGAAAAATCTCCATGACGATTAAGTGCAAATCGCTCCTCATGCTTCCTACTTATAAAATTTTACAAGCATTTTGACCATCAGAAAACCACCTCACGTAAGAGCCTTTAACGGGGGGCAAAAACCATTGCAGGGCGAACGAAATAGCTGTCAGCTCCTTCCAAGTGGAAACTTTACCACAATCATTTACATCCCATAACTTATGACATACCTGTTCGCTGTTGACATCTAAGTGAGCGCCACAACCTGTGGTGCTGGCATCGGAATAAACTACGTAATTAGATGTTTCAGACGGGCAATCCACAACTGAATTCAAGTTTAATCGTGTCAAATTCTCTTTCCAAAAATTAAGTTCCCTAACATATAGAACATTACCTAGTCATAATTCGGGAAATGTTGCCAAAAACTACCCCAGTGGAAATAATTTTACCCACTAAGGAAGATAATTCCCGAGCCGACACGAGATAATCTTTAAGGAGGATCCTACCTACAGATTTCGCAATGCCTAGTTCCCGTCTGTTCGAAACACGAATTAAACGGGCGGGTTGGTGGGGAATGAAGGAACGTCAGTGGAAAGCGAGAGGGAGAGGACGCGATAATGCTCTGTAACGCCTTCAATACTTAAAAAAAAAATACCCAATCAGGAAACTCTTAGAGACACGCCTAACGGCGTGTCACAATAACCAACGAATAACGAGCTATAAAGGTGACTGCATACCGGTGGAAAATAAATTTCTAACTCGCTACGCTCAAACGAACGTAAATTACTCTCCCCTTCAATTCTGGAAAGACATAACCTTAACAGCCTGATGGTTGATTGCTCAGGCAATCCAACCAACGCGAGACTTCACAAAGTAAAACAGTAACAGATCTTACTGCGAAAAAGCTGAGAATCACTACCGGACTTAAATTTTTCCAGCGCATTACCACCGGTGCCTTTGACTTCTTTTCTTTTCCTCTCCATAGCCCTCTTTGCCTTGCGAAGCTTTTTCTCATCCTTTGAATCAGACGCGAGATCAACGGTCGGACTCGTACTCTTGAACCAAACGCCAATCCTCCTTGTTTCTATCGGCAATCTTGATCAGCGTCTGACGCTTCTTGACTAGCTGTTTTCCTTCGGCGACTAACTTGAGAACCTCGCATGGGTTCTCGAAGCTGCCTGCAATTTGGGTCAAAATGCTATTCAAGTGCGAATTCAACTCGAACTGCTTTCTATTTCCCTTAAACTTAATCGTAGAAGCTTATTTTCCGATTTTGGGGACTTCCTCCAACTGTTTGCCTTTTTCCTCCAATTGGGAAGTGGAGTATCCCTTAAAAAGCGAGAAAACTTGGTTTTCTAACTGAGAATTCGGGAATGAATGAAGGAACGTTAGTGGAAAGCAAGAGCGAGAGGACGCGATAATACTCTGTTACGCCGTAAGAGTGGTCGTCTGTAAAAATCGAGCAGAGGTGTTGAAAATAAAAAAAAACAAATTTTTTTCCAGAACATAGGTATGAATGGCCTTTGTTACGGCAAAATATCAAAAATGCCGAAAAAAAAATTTTGGGAGAACGGTGGTATTTTGTGTTTTGGGGGTTCATAACCATATTTTCCCGGTGAAATAGTGCACCTAACGGATAACAGATAACGGCCGAAAAAAATTTCTTTCGCCAGCAGTTCGGAAACCACATAACAATTCTAAATCAAGACATGTTTTTCAAAGGTTCTGAAATATTTTTTCCAAGATTCCTAAAAAACGAATTTTCTAATTCAGGTAAAATTTCACCCATCAAAACAGCTCAACTTTGGCGACTAAAATCGGCCATTGTTACATGGCTCCATAAACTGAGACAGTAACCATTATTAAATCCTCCAGAGTGAAAACTTGTGCTCTCGATCTACTACCAGCTTCTGTGCTAACTAAATGTTTACAAAGGTTGCTACCAGTCATAACTGATATTGTAAATCGCTCCTTAGATGAGGCTCTTATGCCAAACTCACTCAAAACTGCCTTGATTATTCCATTGTTAAAGAAGACTAACTTAGATACTGAAGATTTTAAGAATTTTCGTCCTGTTACTAACCTTCCGTTCGTCTCTAAATTGATTGAGAAATCGGTTGCGGTATAACTTGTGCAGTATATTGATGACAATAACTTTGATGAGAAATTACAATCTGCTGACAAGAAATTGCATAGCACTGAGACTGCCCTTCTGAGGATTCATGACGACATCTTACGTACTGTGGATCGTGGTTGTACTGTTGTTTCATTACTGCTCGATCTTTCTGCGGCATTTGACACGGTCGACCATGGTTTATTACTTCCCAGACTTAATACTCGGTTTGGTATCAAAGGCAAGGTTCTTGCTTGGTTTAAGTCTTATCTCATAGACCGAAGTCAATTTGTTAGCATAAATGGATCAAATTCCTCTCACTCTGATCTGATGTTTAGAGTTCCCCAGGGATCTGTTGAATCTAATCCTGGTCCAACATCCCCTCGGATGGTGGGGATACATAAAGAACAAAACGCCTATCTGGGATATGAGTTCTCTGCGTTTTCGACTGCAACGAAATCGATGAATTGGCTTAATCACAATTTACAACACACTTCTCCATTAGTGCCTTTTGTTCGTCGTACTCAGAGCTTCTGCTACAACTGGAATCTCCCATGTAGTTTACTTCCTCTGGGCAAAAATTGTCAAAGAAAGTTTAGAGGTTGCAGAGCGGGAAAAATAGTTCAAGAAAAGCGGCGGCGCTTGAATTATATTCGAGCTTTGGTCTCACCCCAAGGCTGTCGATTAAATTCTTCACGATTTACATGCATGATGAAGACTCCTGTTGGATCGAATCTTAGAAATTTAATTGAACTTACTCCTAACCCGATTAAAAGCTACACACCAAGGGCTCGCTTCGTGAATTTTTGCTTGCTAAATGCTCGTTCAATTAACAACAAGACTACTATCATCAAGGACTTTGTCGTCGAAAATAATATTGATCTTCTTGGCTTGACAGAAACATGGCTTCAATCAGATGCTGACAATGAATTAATTATTCGTGATTTATGTCCTTCAGGTTATTCATTTCATCATGTTCCTAGACCTGGTTCTACTCGTGGAGGAGGAGTTGGCTTGTTATTTCGATCATCTTTCAACTTAAAGTTGCAGCCGCTCAAGAAGTTTTTGTCCTTTGAATATATGGATTTGTTATTGTCAAGTACAGTCGGTTTAAAACTCAGAGTTATTATTGTTTATCGCCCACCTCCCTCGACTTTGAATGGTTTAACACCCTCATTGTTCCTTGATGAGTTTTCTACGTTCCTGGAGCACTATATCGCTGATCCTGGTGGAATATTATTAGTTGGTGATTTTAATATACATGTTGACACCTGTTCTTCCCAACACTCAACTGAATTTCTTCAATTGTTGGATTCTTTCAATCTTACTCAACATACACATGGCTCAACGCATAAAGATCGACACACCTTAGATCTTGTGATTACAAGATCTGATGATAGTATTGTTTCAAATTTAACAATTGGTTCTCCTTTTGTCATCTCTGATCATGCTGCTGTTCACTTCCAGCTCTCGCTTAATAAGCCGCCGCTCGACAAGAAGATTATTTCATTCAGAAAGCTTCGATCTATTGATTTTGATAATTTCTGTGCTGATGTTATGAATTCGAGCCTTCCTGATCTTTTTGCCTCGTCATCGTCATCCTTGGATTATTTGATTGATCAATATAACAGAGTCCTTACTACCATACTTGAGACTCATGCTCCACTGCAAAAAAAGTTAGTTACTTTGCGTCCCGCTGCACCTTGGTATTCTGAGGAGATAAATAATTTAAAGAGATCCCGTAGAAAACTTGAACGACGCTGGCGAATGACAAAACTTCCTTCTGATCGTAAGTTGTTTATTGAGGGATGTGATGCTGTCAACAACTTAATTCGTGATTCCAAGAAGAATTATTTCGCATCATTAATCAATGAGAATCAGTCAAATTATAAACAGCTTTTTAAGATAATTGATAAACTACTACAAAGGAAAACAGATATTCAATATCCCCCCTGCAAATCGCCCACTGATCTTGCTAACAAGTTTATTAAGTACTTCACTACAAAGATAGATAGAATACGGGGTCATATAACGACTGCTGCTTTCCCTCATCGAGATACAGTTGCTGTTGTTGACAACGCCTGTCCACATTCTTTTGATATTTTCAAAATGGTAACAGCGGATGAAGTTCATACATGTATCATGAATCTGGCTGCTAAGTCATGTGCTCTTGATCCTCTTCCTGGTTATGTTACAAGAAATGCACTTAGTGTTCTGTTGCCTTTCATTTCCAAAATCATAAATATCTCATTGGAATCTGGTCAGATGCCTTCGCAACTCAAGGTTGCAATGTTACGCCCGCTCCTTAAGAAATCTTCTTTGGATCATACTCAATTCTGCAATTATCGTCCGGTATCGAATCTTTCATTTATTAGCAAAGCAATTGAAAAATTGGTAGCTAATCAACTTATCTCCTACATTAACGATTATGAGTTAAATGAGACATTCCAGTCGGCGTACAAGAAATATCACAGTGCTGAAACTGCACTTATTCGTGTTCACAATGATATTCTTTCTGCCATTGATAATCGTCGAATCGTAATTTTGCTGTTGTTAGACCTTTCCGCTGCCTTCGATACAGTCGATCATACCATCCTCCTCTCTCGTTTACGTGTACGGTTTGGGATAGCTGGGAAGCCTCTATTATGGTTGCAATCTTATTTATCGAATCGCACGCAATATGTCTCCGTTGATGGTGGTACTTCGACGAAACATGACCTTAAATGTGGAGTGCCACAAGGATCGGTTTTGGGACCCATTTTGTATTTGCTTTATACTTCACCGCTTTCAGATATCGTAAAGAAATTTAACCTGAGCTATCATTTTTATGCTGACGACTCACAGCTTTACTTGTCTTTCCAACCAACCGTTCTGGGTGATAGGGATCTAGCGGTTTCTAGCATCGAGAGCTGTGTGGATGAAATCAGTCATTGGATGATGGTTAATCGTCTTAAATTAAATAAAGACAAAACTGAATTATTGGTAATTTCCGCTAAACATCTTCCAAGACCACTCCTTCACGAAATTTCAGTTGCTGGTGAGACTATTCCTTCCGTGCAAAAGGCGAGGAATATCGGCACTATGTTCGACAACCATTTTTGCTTTAAGGATCATATTACTGACATTTGTAAATCTTCATTTTATCATTTGCGAAATATTAGCTATATCAGGAAATATCTTTCAGCGACCACTACTGAATTGCTGGTTCATATGTTTGTATCTTCGAAGCTGGATTACTGTAATTCCCTTTTGTATGGCCTACCAGCCTACGCTATAAAAAGGCTACAACACGTCCAGAATGCCGCGGCGCGCCTCGTCACACTTACAAAAAAGCATGATCACATTACGCCTGTTCTTTTCAATCTTCATTGGCTTCCCGTTAACCAACGTATTATTTTTAAGATTTTACTTATAACCTACAAGGCACTTAACAACCTGGCACCGTCGTACATTTGTGATCTGCTTACATCTTACACCCCATCGCGTCAACTACGCTCATCATTCAAGCACCTTCTGGTTTCTCCATCCTATAACTTGAAAACATATGGCGCAAGATCCTTTTCTGTAGCAGCACCATCATTATGGAATGCTTTGCCAAGTGAAATTAGAAATGCTCAGTCTGTGTCTGTTTTTAAACGTAGATTAAAAACTTTACTCTTTAGAAAAGCCTTTTATAATTAATATTAGCTGTCTTAAGTGTTAATGTTTAAGTTTTTTTTCTTGTAGGCGCCTTTGAACAGTAGGATACTGGCGCGGTATAAATCTTTTATTATTATTATTATTATCTGTTCTAGGTCCGATTTTGTACTTATTGTATGTCTCCTCTCGGCTACGTTATAAGAAGACAATATGAACTTCCATTTCTATGCAGATGACTGTCAGATTTATTTTTCGCTTGACTCGGTTTCATCAGTTACTACTACGAGAATCGAAGCCTGCCAAGATATTGGAACTTGGATGTCATTTTAAAATCTTATTTTTTTCTTTCAAAGCTTTAAATAATTTATGCAATAGTTTTATCAGTGACTTTAAGTCTTTACGATCATCGAGTAGGAACTTGTTAGTGATTCCTCGCTCCAAATTGAAATCTTATGGCGATCACGCGTTTTCTGTCTCTGCACCTAAGCTGTGGAATGACATTCCTGAAACCATAAAATGTAGTGTAGATCTTAACGCTTTTAAGCGTAATCTTAAAACTTATCTTTTTAAGCGTTATTTTTATGAATGATTACGTTTGATTATTATTTTTATTTTTTCACTTTGATTGTGAAGCGCCTTAGAGCTTTTGGGTAGGGCGCTATATAATTTGTCATTTATTATTACTTATTATTGTCAAGAACAAGGCTTCCTCTTTTATAAACTGCAATAAAATTTTTGGGCTACTTAAACTTCGAATTTTTAGAGCGATTTATATAAGCGTATTTGAGCTCAAAAAGCGCGTTACGTGACCAAAGTGACTTGCACGTCACATTTAAGAAAAACATTACCAAAACGCTCAAATTCCCTCCTTTAGTCGACGCAATCTGGGCAATTTTCGATAGTTTAGTTTATACAATTTGCTGGTTTATGTTGTTACAACGGCCACATTCGCAACTAATACCAACCCAACAATACCAAAAATTATTTTTTTTAACATCAGAAGGAATTTCCAAGGCTATAATTACACAAAGTGTTATCTATAGAAGTGGTTTCCATGCCAAGAGTATCCATTTTAGCCCGCTCCACCTTTTTGAAAACTTATCCATACTACCATTCTCGCCACTGCGGTGCGATCTATGGTATGTGATTGCGCTACACACATGAAGCCCATTCAGTGAGAGTGATACAGAAGATAACCAACGCTTTTGATAGAATAAGGTTGGTATTTGTAAAATCCTTTCGATCTAAAACATGTTTATGCAAACGTGAGGTTTTCACTGCCAATTTTTTAATAACAAAGCTAGAAAGGGATAATGACATATTTTAGCTGCGAATGACTCATATGCACCCATTGTACTTATTTCTCCCTAGACAGTTGGAATAATGATGGTGTCTCTCTATTCCAGGAGTCCTTACTTTCTGAATACGAAGACTATGGTCACTCCTGGCTGGAAATTTTCTGTTTTTCTTTGCACGTAAATGACTTTATCAGGTCATTGATGAGACCAATGTATGGCGCTTTTCGTGTAGCAGGAATAGAATCAATTTCCAAGTGGCAATATGTGCACATATCTTGAAGGAAAGAAGTACTGAAACGAGTAAGCTTGTTCGTGGCATACAGTTGACAGAGGTTGTATGTATCATACAGAATGGGATGAATAAGCTGACACTCTTGAATTATCTTGTCACGAGCTGAGGAGTATACCATTTCTTCATCAATGGCTGATAAATCGATCTTTGCTACCGATTCCGCTTGTTTGATCTTTGCTGCTGACCTCGAGAAATACAACTTTATCTGCTGTGGTGATAAAACTCACCAACAGCAAATCAACACGATGCATATCACTCGCAACTTGGGATGGATCCTCTTTGTAACCAGTCTCCTGGCCAAGTTTAAACTTTTCATCGAGAAAATTCTTTTGGTTTTCGTTAAAATGCGTTGATTTCTTAGACGCCCTCAGTGCCCAGCTTTCCGAAAGTTTTGTCGAGCTTGACATCAGTAAAGTGGAGCTGACCATCTGAGGTTGTATGCTTGTTCCTTCTGTCAGCTTTTGCACATAGAATATCTTTGCTTTATTAATGAGGGTAGTTTTCTCTTCTCCTATCCTGATACTATCTCTTATCAAGGTGGCGGTCAGGATGGAATTCTGATGTATACTCACGTGACCCCAGAGGAACAAGTGTAGGTGTTTGATCACCTCTCCGCGAAGACTTCCCATGTGGAGCCCAATCCGATGGACAGGAGCAGTTTTTCTTATTGCATAGCCATCTAGTCCCGAAGTCGTCTCTATGTCTTGGACAAATTAAGAGTTCTTTATGGCTTTTGTCGACTTCAAATATACTTGAAGAAGCGAAGTCGTTTACTTTTTCACTCAGAATGATATAAATACAAAGCAAAACAAATAAGCAAACCACACAAACAGAAACACACACATACACAAACAAAAACATAAAACAACGAAACAAAAAAAACCAAAATTTCAAATCATGGGAACTTAGTTTGGAGTAGAGGGTGCGCAATTCAATGCGAGCCCCGGCCCTCCCCCAGACCCATTTCGTAAAATAATGTAAATATAGTGGATATAATTTCCAATGTATATAATATGTATACTAATTAAATAAATGAATAAATTGATGAATAAATAAATAACTAAATAAATAAATGATTGAATGAAGGAATGAAAGAAGGAAGGAATCGATAGATAGATAAATAAGTAAATTGTCGGCATGGACCAATGCTTTATATTTCATAACAATATATAATGCTGAATGGCATTCTGTTGTCTTGGATTCAAGCGTTTATGTGGATTCAAGAAATAAATCTTAAAGCAAAGATAAAATCAAGGGCATTGAACCGTGTCACGATATGACCTCACTGATCTTAGTGCAAAATATAAAGCAGGACAAAGAGGGATACATTATTTGCCTTTGCTGAACATTCTTAACATTTTTGATAATGAGATGTTTACCTGCTCTGGCGAGAAGAAGAATGCACTCACTTTCCAGCTGAGCATCATGGCATTTAAATGTTTTAAGATGACCTTGGATGTCTCTTTTGCACTTTGTTATGACGATGCATTTACTTTCTCCACTGTTCTTGCGGGAACTACAAGATTCACCAACGAGCTCGGAGTAGCTGCATGTCGCCATTTTAGCAAACGAACAAATTTAAAACAATGATAAGTTAGGAAAGAGGAAGGCGAAGATAAGCATTCTCACGCTCATGGGCTTCCTGTGTGTAACGCAATCACAAAGCATCGATCGCACTGCAGTGGCGAGAATGGTAGCATGGATAAGTTTTCAAAAAGGTGGAGCGGGCTAAAGTGGATACTCTTGGCATGGAAACCACTTCTAAAGGTAAAATTTTGTGTAATTATAGCTTGGGAAATTCCTTTTGATGTTAAAAAAGTTTTTGTTATTTTTAGGCTGGTATTAGTTGCGAATATGGCCATTGTAACAACATAAACCAGTGATTTGCATATACTAGACTATCGAAAATTGCCCAGATTGCCCCAAATTTTTGGCTTCAGGAGAAAATAATATGTATATTGAGTATGAAGGAGACCTTTTTCGAAGTTTTGTATGATATAAGAGGGAATTCGAGCGTTTTGGTAATGTTTTTTCTTGAAGTGACGTGCTAGTCACGTCGGTCACGTAACGTGCTTCTTGAGCTCAAATACGCTTATATAAATCGCTCTAAAAATTCGTAGTTTAAGTAGCCCAGAGATTTTATTGCAGTTTCTAAAAGAGGAAGCCTTTTTTATTGATAATGGTTATTTTCTCAGTTTATGGAGCCTTATAAGAACGGCCGATTTTAGTCGCCAAAGTTGATGTATGTTTTGATGGGTGAAATTTTACCTGAAATAGAAAATTCGTAAAAAAATCATTTTTTAAGGAATCTTGTAAAAAATGCTTCAGAACCTTTGAAAAACATCTCTTGATTCAGAATTTTTATGTAGTTTCCGAATTGCTCGTGAAATGAGTTTTATTTCGGCCGTTATCTTGAGGTGCACTATTTCACCGGGAAAACACGGTTATGAACCCCCAAAACACAAAATGCCACCGCTCTTCCAAAATAATTTTTTTCCGGCATTTTTGATATTTTTCCGTAACTAGGGCCATTCATAGCTATGTTCTGGCAAAGTTTGAAAAAATTTTCAATTTCTTTTTATTTTCAACACCTCTGCTCGATTTTTACAGACGACCACCCTTAAATACTAAAAAAACAAAACTATCCTATCATGAAACCCTTCGAGAAACGCCTCTCGGCGTGTCGCAATAATCAACGAATAACGAGCTATAAAGGTGTAAGAAAACTGTGTACCAGCGGAAAATTCAAATTTTACCGTGTAAGAAAATAATCATACAATGAAGTATCATCATAAAATACCAACAAGAAAGATAAAAATGTTAGTAATCGTGAATAATAATCAAAACAATTGTAATGTCAAAAAAACTAAAGTTATTCGCTGCAATTCAAGTGATATGATACAACAAAGTCGTTCACCGGACGAGTTCTGTGTTGGTCGGTGATACTCCAACTGGATTTGCTTGGTAAGCACCGTAACGAAAATAAAAAAAATCCTTAAAGTTGCCATTCTTTGTTTTGCCTGGGAAACTTCTAAGAAGAATTTGTACGTTCATGAGGATTCCTACAAAATGGTTTCCCAAGGTTGTTGAGAAAGGTAGATAAGAGAAATAAATGATTTATGACGTTTATGTGAATAAAAACCTCCTAACTGACTTTCATGTTTTCGTGTTAGACTGAGCCGAAGAATATAGGTGACTTCGCGTCTCACTGCTGGAGTAGTTTGTGACGGATTTGTAACCTGGCAATGTATAAAGAATACTTCAAAATCAATTAATGTTCTGATCAAAGTCCGAAAAAGGCCGAAACGACATTCACAGACTAATCATGGGGTTTCCTAAAAACAAAATTTTACTTCTAGATAGAAAGTGAACTTATGAATAAAATTGAAGCTTTTTTTTTCTTTTTTTTCCAGAAAAAGGCAAGTTCAGTAATCGTCTTGAGCGTTAGAACGAGTGATATCTTCGAGAGAGATAGGATTTTACTTCGAAAAGAAAAGACAAAGACTGCTACGGAGCTTATGGAAGTCCTTGAATAGTTTGTGATGAACTTGTAAACGGGCAAGAGTCTAAAGAATAACGAAAAATCAATTAATACTCTGATCGAAGTCCGAAAAAGACCGAAACGACATTCATAGACTAATCAAGGGGTTTCCTAGAAACAAGTTTTCATTTCTGTGAAAAAGGAAAAGCTGAATGCAAATTAAAGTCAATTCAAAGTCCTCCAGGCTTTTAATGTTGACTCAAAACATGTTTATTGTCTTTAATAACGAAATCTTTGCTGCTCTAAACCGTCAGTTGTCTCCCTCTTTATTTGAGAAAAAATGCTAGAACTGTGTAACAATTGATATTAATAACATTAGTCATTGCGGATCTAAAAACATTGGCAAGAAGATTTTCAAACAAATTCTAGACTTAGTAGTTATTACTATTAGGAGGATTTTTCTTCTTATAATCCAATTATTCCAATGTGAGCTCAAACGATACCTTTCCTTAGATTTTTAAAATTTAGAAACTACAAGAAACAGTGCCTCTGAAGTCAACCCAATTGCTATCCTTTGGAGAAATAAGAATAACGAAGAGTATCACAACATAGTGGGACTCAATGGACCATGTGTTTTGTTTACTTCAAAGAAAGATCGAGTAACCCATGTGTTATAAACGAAGTTTTACTTCAGTTTCTGTAATTAACAGCAAAGTTTCCTTTCAAATTGTTACTGTTATGGTGCCTTTGCCTTTCTTTCTGGGATAGCTTAAATCAATCGCATCATACAGTGTTACTAGTACACATATTCCCCAACAAAATTTGAGGATTAGTAGATAAAAAATTATATGAAACGACCTGGCTCCTTTCAAATCGTGACCCCATAGTGCTGATTCGAAACGAGCACGGGCCATTTCGCTGAAAATCAGCACCGAACATGTTGCAACAAAAACGATAACGAGAAAGGACTTCTTGTTTTCTGTCCAAGCTCTCCACGACCGTAACAAGAAACGTGAATCCATCGCGGCGTCTGATTTTGGTGACACGATCTCCTCGTTGCTCTCAGTATCGTCTTTAGCCAAGGTTATGGAAACCAAATAGAAGTCAATAGACATGGTCAAAATCAACGTAACTTTAAGGACGACTTGAAAAATGGGCGTTTGCAAGAAGCAATGGTGCCAAAAGATCATTGCAGAAGCGATGAATCTCAGAAGAAGCATCGCGTACAATGAAAGGCAAGAAAATGTTTTATGTTCTTCATGTACTGAGGGATGTTCATAGCACACTTTCATGATTGCCATCAGGTTACTAATTTGAAAGAACATCATGGACAAGGAAAGAACCCTCAAGACATTACAGGATTCCGTACCTTCAATACGGAAGCCATTCCACCATCCGGCGGCATCCGCGACTAGAATTACAACTTGGCAAGCGACTTGAAGACCTAATAATATCCAGCACTTTTTGATAGATCTGTATTTTTTTTCATCTTTGAAGCAGCTCTGTAACAGTAGTCCGTTGAAAAAGATTGGGGCTAAATCCAGTACGAATATCAAAAGAAGAGTTGGCATGGTTAAGGACATGACGCGATAGCCTAATCTTCCTCTCCTCAGTGCGTGGTTGAATTGAGCTGAGCTGTATTGACGTGTGTCTTGAGAGCACACACGTATCTTATCTGCATCGGGGAGGGCCAAGGGAGGTCTGAGCAAGAATAGAAAACATAGGAGCGGTTACTTGACCATGATTCTTTTCTTACGCATAAAAAGGTTACGGGGTGCAAAATCAACGGCATTTTATGAAAAGTGTGAGGTACCACAGTCTGAAGGGTAGACCTTTTTGTTTAACGCGTAAGTGGAGTTGATGGTATTTCATTAAACAGGCAGGCTCTGTTGTTATTTTCGGAGAGGTTTCTGTGTAACCCCCATACTATTCTAAAACAAAGCATTAGTCCTAAAGGCAACTCTATTGTTTTCGCCATAGTTTCTTTAACCAAAACGAAGTTTGGAGCTGAACATACATTTTACCCACCTTTTCCTTCCCTCTCTAATCAATTTTCGAACTGTTAAAAATGAACTATGTTTCTAAAAACTAAATAATTCACATATCCGCGTTTAAAACAATTTATGAAATTCAAATCTAAAATTCTAATAAATGCCTAAATGTGACCGTTCCAAAGCTGCTTTCAATTGTGATGAAAATTAGATTTCGCGACGCTTTTTTTCTTCTCAGGCTCTTTTTTAGGTTAATCCCTTGTCGAATTCCTGATCAGGAAAATGATTCTTTATTTTTAATTCAGCATGTTCAACATTTCTTTCTTCTAAGGTGACTATAAGTTTCCAAAACTGCTATTTTGCGTCCTCCGCACTGAATTTATAATCAATTAACTGGCGTGAACGGCGGTAGACCAACAGAAATCAAAGAGCGATTCAACATTAATTTTAGAGAAACCTATTTTTGTCTTCTAACGCGATGATATTCATTGTTCTACTAAAAGTTGGTCGAAAAGATGCTAACCGAATGTTCAGATCTTCCTTTGCCGTATAGCCATTGTTGGGCAGGCGAGTGATAAAGTTGGAGTCGGGATTCAGATGACTAGAAAGTGGATTAAAATAATTCGGGCCAGACATAGTTTGAAGCTACACTGGTTTGCAGATTTAATGAATGTAACCGAAGAAGTTACAATTCATAGACCCAACGTTTCGACACTCCTGTCTAATGCCTTCATCAGGGGTGATCTAAACGCTGCAACAAGAGGTCCTTTTATATGATCACTAATTAGCGGCCTTTTTTCTGACGAGGTGTAAATAGGCGTCAGGAAGCAGACCGCCATCGTCACGATTTAAAGGAGCGTGGGCGGAGTTAATGTGCCAAGCCTCCAAACAAAGGCGCTGGTGGTAACGCCGATTAGTAGTGATAATTTTAGAATTATCCCACCCAATTGTATGGTTGGTTAGGCAAGTATGCTCCGATAAAGCTGAATTTTCCTTTTTGCAAAGAAAAACCGCTTTTTGGTGCTCTTTTAACCGTGTACCAAACTGGCGTTTGGTCTGTCCGATGTATTCGTTATCACAGTCATTGCAAGGAATAGAATAAATGGCGTCGGTTCGTTGTTCTTTCGTGACAGGATCCTTAGGTTTGGCGAAAATATGCCCCAAAGTCTGAAAAGGTTTTTGAGCAACTTTAACGTTGTGGCTATTCAAAATTCTCTTGATGGGTTCAGTAACACCCTGTATGTAAGGAATAACAGCAAAACCAGTCGCTGGTTCCCTTTCATCAAGAGCGTTACTATTTGTAACTGGTTTTTGGCAGTTACGGAGAAAAGTTTTTGTATAGCCATTTGCCTTTAGGACATTGGAAACATATTTCCTCTCCTCAGCCTTCGAATCGAGTGATGATGGTAGACAATCAGCCCTCCTAAGTAAAGTTTTGGCTACAGACTTTTTATGGCAAATAGGATGGTGAGAATCGAAAGCGAGGTATTTGTCGGTGTGGGTGGGTTTACGATAGACACTTGTCTCTAAATTACCCTGAACCCCTCTAGACACATTTAAATCAAGAAAGGGCAAATGTCTATCCTTTTCACGTTCAAGGGTGAATTGGATCGACGGCTCTACTGAATTCAAATGCGACAAGAGGCGCTCCGCTTCATTTCCGGATACCGCAGAAATAACATCATCGACATATCGTTTCCAGAAAAAGGGTTTAACCGGTGAAGTGGCTAAGGCCCTTTGTTCCACGTCTTCCATTACCATGTTAGCAATGACAGCAGAAACAGGCGAACCCATAGCTGTACCAAAAACTTGTTGATAGTATGTACCGTTATATGTAAATTGCGTGGTTTTGAGGCAAAAAGACAGCAGATGAATAATATCCTCCACAGGCAAAGAAGTTCTTTGTCCTAGGGAAGCATCTTCTCTGAGTCTTTCCTCCGCAACCTTAACGGCAAGATCAACTGGGATTTTAGTGAAGAGCGAAACAACGTCGAAAGATACTAATTCTTCACAAGCGTCAAGAGTTTTATCTCTTATGAAATCCGTAAATTCGCAGGAATTTTTGACAGTGTAATCAGTATTCCCAACAACAGGCGACAAAATTCTCGCAAGATAACCAGAAATTGCATAAGTCGGAGAATTAACAAAAGAGACAATGGGTCTCAAAGGAATTCCCGGTTTATGAATTTTAGGTAAGCCATAAAAACGTGGACATAAGCCGTCACTACTGTATAACATTTTGTACGTAGAGTCACTAATTCTGCCAGCTTTTTTCAAATCAAGCAACATTTTGTTTAACTTTCTTTGAGTTTTACTGGTTGGATCAGAGTTTAAGACAGCATACGTACTCTTGTCATTGAGCAGAGACAAAGCTTTGTCGTGATATTGCTGTTTGTCCATAACCACAACACAATTACCCTTGTCAGCAGATAATACGAGCCTGTCCGGATCCTTTTTGAGAGTTATAAGCGCATTGAAAACATCCTTTTGAATGTTTTTGGGAGGAGGTTTAGCACGCCTGAGTACGCTACTTACTTCTGCTCTTACCAAATGCCTACGATCGTCGTCGAGTTGAGAGATACTCTCCTCAACAGCGGCGACAATTTCGGCGGTCGGTATTTTGCGAGGAGCAATAGCAAACTTTAGACCCTTCTCTAAACCACTCCGTTCCAACGCGGATAATTCCTTGGAGGAAAGGTTCATGACCCATTTATCTTTCAGAGATGAGCCTGAATTAACAGGCGACCTCTTACTGAGCAAGTGACGGAGTTTTCTGTCATGTTTCTCTCTCTGTTTGGTAAACGTCTGCAGTTCTTTCGAAATGCAAAACTCCTCGACCCAGGAAGTTTCGGAGTTCGAATTCGGGCCGTTCATCAGGATTAAATAAAAATGTTTTGAAGACGTTCGGTGTCGTCACTCAAGGGACCATGAGGAAATTCATAAACTGCTGAATTAAAAGAGCTATCCCTCAAGCGATTAAAGGGAGGAGAGATTGAGGTGTCATGTCAGCCATCATAGAAGCAATAAATAAGAATACAGATTAAGCTACAAAATTCAGAGTACTTAGATTAAGGGTATACTCTCCCTTGTCGAGCAAATCTTTCGAGGTAGCCTGAAGCCATTATTAATTTAATATTTTTTGTATCCGCCAGAAGTTGTTGGACTTGCAAGGTTAGTTGAATGATCAAAAAGCTTCGCGTTGTCTATTGTACAATCGGCTGGTAAACTAATATTTCCATGCATTCATTACCTTCTCTTCGGCAATCCTTCGAGTAAACTTGTACTCGACAAGGCTCGAATCAGGAGTGGCCCGTCTCGTGGGATTGCGAGGACTAATATCGATTTCTCGAATTAAAATTTCAACTCCTGCAGCTTGAAAGAGGCTAATACATAGCATAGTTGTGTCGGAGGCTGACTCGCTAGCTTTTATTTCAGGGAAACCAAGGATCTGTACGTTATATTGTCGCTGAATCAGCTCGATGGATTTTCCTCTTTAACTCGTCTGGTCAGGACATTCAGGTGAGACCAGAGCTGTTGCGCACTTTTGTCCGCTTCCTGGCGAGGGTGTTTGTACGAATTTCCATGGAATTGCAGGATGTTCAGAGTCTCCCGCCGAGATATCGGCAGCCGACGCACTTCGCCGCCATTGCTGAAGACATTAGCATCGATCATGTTACGTTTAGAAGAACTCTGAAAATCTTCAAAAGTTTTCTCCAGGGCAGCAATTTCAAATTTAGGGTTGTCATTCTCTTTTTTTAGGCGAATTAACAGACGGATTAGGCATAGTTAGACAGAATCATTTGAATCAACGCGGAGCGATCAAAAGTGCGTTCGCACACTTCGCGTGCATGATATTTGTTTTGTATGAACAAGAATATCATTTTTAATATTTCAGGTGTAAACTCAGTTTTTTAACTTTTCTTGGAAAAAATTGGCATGGATCCATTTACCTGTGACATTAAGTTGAATTACGCTCGAATTTTGATTAGTTAATTCTATCGTATGATCTGCTGCAGCATAAACGCATAGGTTGCGTCATCATTAACATACTATTTTTCGTTGTTATCATATAGAACAAAAGGAATTTATGTTGCCATGGGTCTACTCGGTTATATGTTACAGAAGATTTCAATATGCAGTAAGAACATCAGTGAAACTCTCAGCTTCACCTCGTATGCCACTATTTTGCTCTTACAACATTTTTAAATTATGATGATAAACTGATTACCCCAGAGAACCAGGAGCTCTAGGAAAAGTGGATATCCTTATATCTTGCCACGTATCAGAACTGAACGTCATAAACGCTGTTTTGTAAACAGATGCCTTTTCAGTTTTATCTAATAGTTTTTCATACATTCGTAATTAGTTTGTCATTAGCTTTTCATAGCAATTAGTTATATGAAATTTTAGGTCAAGACGTATGACTCTGAGTACGTTTCCTTTGATATTTATTACTGAAAAGACGGTATTTATTTCTGTTCCAGGACTTTCCCTCATCGTTCGCGCCTCGTAAATGGGCACCATGTTCACAAAACTTATTTAACGCAGATAATATTGCTACTCACAGTAAGAAACCAACATTTCTTTATACATAATTAACATAAATACATACTCCGTTAGTTTAGGTACGAAACGACCGAACTGGGTACGAAACGCATCAACTGACCAGCTATTAAATGATCATGGGAAAGAAACGACCGGCAACCACACAGAGTCACTGACACAACTACCTGTGAAATGCTTGGCAAGTTCCAAAGTAACTGAGAATCTTTTTTAAAAATCATGCGCAGCTTTAGACGAATTGATGAAAAAGAATAGGAAAAGAGGAAAAGGTGGAGATTCTATTCACGCAAACGATGTCTATGGATTTTACAAATTTTTGCTAAGCTTTCAAAACAGTGGATCACTTTAAGAACTGTTCCCAGCGAATAAAAGTGCGCTTTGCATGGCATTTAATAAAATAGAACGCGTGAAATGAATGAATAAATTTGGTCGCAATAAATTTATGGTAATTTTATCTTTCATCTGCTTCAATTTCTCATCTCTGCTGAAACAATAGTAGAGCGACTTAATTTTACACGCCAGTTTAGGTTTTGCATATCGACGTATTCTAGAAACAAATTAGTGGTAAATATTCAAAATATTAAAAAAGTCCCCTTCGCTCAAAAGAAGAAAAAAATTGAAAAGTCCCGAACAGCCACCGAGAAGAACTTCAATGGAAACTTGGTTTTGTGTCCCTCGTTGTATAGTTACCGCAACGATTATTTCATTCTAAGGTAGTGATACCCACAAGTGATCTTTAGAAGAGATCTTTTATTTTTCTGACTGGTTGTATTTACCATCGTAGAAGCCAACTCACATTCCATCGGAGAAGCTAAGTTAGATAAAGTCGAGGGATCAAATGTGCCAATGAATTATATTATGATGCTTTTTTGGAGCTTTCCATCTCATATTTTGTCAAATTAACAAAGCTTGACAAAAACCCTGACAGAGCAAAAGTTGAGAGCTCTTCAAAATGGATATAAACGTAAAATATAGGACGTCAGTTGTAAGTTTCTTAACTTTGACTAAAATGTGCGAAACTATTTTCAGCCCCAGTGGAATGTATGAATTACAGTGTACTTAGCAACCCCGATCGAGGTTGTCTCAAAATGTTTATTAACACTGGTGCTATATATTTTCAAACTAAACCCACCCGAATCAAACTCATAGAAAGCCTTTGCATGACCAAGGCTAGGAAATTCTCAGGGCAACAAAACATAAAAGTAAAGGAAAAAAAAACTGCAAGAGTAAAACAAAATAACAGGAATTATCTATACAAGTGATTCTACAAGACAAACGCTTAAGAAAACAATGTTGTTCACGCGCATTCATTCCGGAAACAAGGATCAGCAATGTCGATAGCGTAATGATTGTAGAAATAGGGGAGATGGTAAGTTTTGAGCTCGGTAAAGAAATCGAAAAAGATGTTTTTTGTCTTGCGTGAGACAAAGAGAAAATTCTGAGTCCCCATGAGGAATCAAACCTCAGGCCTTCGGATTCTGCGCTCCGATGCTCTATCACTGAGCCACAGAGACTCCGCAGTGAGCGAGATCTATTATGAAGTTGATATGACACGCGTCCTGCATACTGCTATATGAAATTGGTAATAGACCTCGCTCACCGTGGAGTTTCTGTGACTCGGTAGTAGGGCATCGGAGCGCGGAATCTGAAGGTCTGAGTTTCGATTCCTCATTGGGACGCAGAATTTTTCCTTTGTCCCACGCTCGTGACAAGACGAAAAACATCTTTCTCTATCATCTTTCTCACATCAGCTATATTCACTATCTCGTTACCAAGGCGAAGATACGGAAGAGGATAGAGAGAGGGCATCTTGAAAGTTCGGAAGGAAGACTTGAGTGACAATCAAGGGCGTAAATACTGAAGAAGATGAACAGCCAAATGTCGTCACCTTATCCCAGACGAGGCCATCATGTTATTAACAATGGTGTGAAGGACATATACCGCGACATTATAAAACGTTTTGTCGATACCTTCGGTACGCCAATCTCAGAATTTTAATGATGTCGTACGTATCTTGCAGAGTCAATACCTATATCAAAGCTTTTTGGGAAAAGAATTAATTTCACGTTAGTGAATTTCACAAGCATGGAATTGACCAATGACATAATTTTTCGAATCATCCCTGTAATTAACTGTCATTAACAATTTATCTCTCAGCTCAATGAAGAATTTTCCGTAAACACAACCAACTCTTTATAAAACATTTATGGCCTCAAAATTCTTGAAAAAAGAAATTTTCTTCGAAAAGATGATTGCGTCATAAGTCCCACTGTGCTATTTTGCATTTTGCGTGTCACCGTTGAAACACTCCGTCGCACTTCAATTCCTTCAGGACCTCCAGCGATGCAATTTTTTTTTCGCTGGGACTCGATGGACACCAACCTAGATTTGAGGAATCATCATGCAGTCCCAGCAAAATAGCGCAAATTCTGGTAAGCAAAGAATTTGCTTTGTACCCGAAAGGCAATTTTTCATAGGAGCAATTGAGCTAATTTTAATTTCATGGTCCTTTCATGATTCTCATTGGAATAGTTCCTCGCCGTTATAATACAAAAGTCCTGATCTGAGAAACTGGCTGCTGTGTTCCAAGGAGACGATTATATCCGTTAGCTCGTTACCATGGCGAAGATACGGAAGAGAGGGTGCTTTAAAGTTCGGCAAGAAAACTCTGAGTAATAATCAAGGGCGTAGATACTGAGGTAGACAAACAAGCACATGTCGTCACCAAATCCCTTACGAGGCCATAATGTTATTAACAATGGTGTGAAGGACATTTACCGTAATGTTATAAAACGGTATTTCGATACCGTTATTAAAGCGTATCTCAATAACAATACTAAGTATAAATAAAGTTGAGAAGGGTGGTCTGCCTGCAGACTGCATACTTTGGACCGCACCTTTGCCTCATGAAACGAGATAAAAATACGAGAAAGCGCTGTGTACATCCCAGAGAAAGAGATTTATAGGAATCATAGAAGAGGTTGAAATTAAACGTTTAAAGGAGGTGGAATATCCAACTGTTGAAGAAACCTTTCATGTACCACTGTCGCTGATTGAACTAAAATAAACCTCTCAATTCTCGTGAAAACTGCCTCTTTATACGATTAATCAAAATACTGAATTGAAACGGAATGCTTTTAGCATCAAACGGATATTTATAACACAACCAGAAAGCACCTAGGCAATTATATCCAAAAAATAATTCACCTGCCTGCGAATAATTGTTAAAAAGCGACATCCTAGAAAGGTGAGTCGAAAACCTAAAGGAATAAATTCGCTTTGGAAAGGATTTTGAGATTTCTGAAGAAGAATATCAATAAGTTGCAGCTAATTAGCTTTCTCCCTACGATATTTAGTCCTCCAGGATTTCTTTTTTCATTTCAAACGCATCATTTTCACAATTTAAACGATCACATCGAAGATTCGACGGAACTACCCCAAAGGGCGAGAAAAGCTTTTTCGACTCTTACAAGGATTTTGGAAAAGGCAAGAGATCGATCCAAATCAAGCTTCACGCTATTGTCTTAGAGATACCTCGACTTACAGAAAAACTGAAAAGAAGCATTACTACTATTTATACTAATATTAATACGATATTAATACGATGGTGTAAACGTTCATTTTCGTAACGAGCTTTCCCAGTTCATCAGAGTTCTCGCGTATAAATAAAGTTTATCATATGAACTACGGTGTTATACAAGGATTCCCAGCCCTGAGAAAAGCCGGAACAACATACGTGAAAAAATATCGTTTTTATTTCACCTGTTTTTGATATCGTCAATCAGCTGTTGTCACATCACTCACCTTTCGCATCTCTCGGTCAAGTTGATGAACGAACGGCGAAGCCTTCACCATCCTCAATCCAAGGAGGTTTATCGGAATTTTTTCAGATTATGGCTTCTAAAACACTTCAAAAATCCGCACCGCTTACAGACAGTGACATTCAAACTTTCTTAGAGAGGGAAGATAACAAAAGACGGAAAGATAAACCGAAAGTTATGTATTCAGTGGCTTTGGTAATGGCCTTTCTCGCGGCTGAGAACGAAAATCGACAGCTGGACGATTTGCCACAGGTCGATTTTGGCCGTGTACCTGAAAGATTTCTTTTGTTGGTAAGGACCAAGTCAATAACTGAGAATTTTTTATATATTTAAAATTACGCCTATTTGTTTTTGCAGTGTTTCAACGCATTTTTTCATCTTGAGTCCTAGCTCCAACGTACTTTACGATTTTTATACGGGGATTGTCGACCTTTTGTTTTAATTCACTGATAAAGTTGAGTTGTCTTGTCGGTAAAGGGGTATTGTGATTGTGTGTATATAATAATAAAAAAAATATCCCACATGGATGCTTGCATGGATGCCCATGTTCAGCTCGACAAATCACTCGTTCGCTGCACTTACTCGTGAGCTATCGAGTTAAACACTCGAAGAGAAATTCCATATCTACACGCGCCCATGTATTATTTTCTAATGTTTATTACTATTATTATTATCATCATTATTATTATTATTACAAAGGAGCATGTTTTGTTTGTAGACTATCAGGCTTACAAATAAATATTACACTTCTATCGCTGCGTGCATATGGTGAGGGAGATGTTTAAAGCTATACGCATCTCGTTGAGAATAGAAATACTGGCCTTAAAAGGTTAAAAAGAGTTGAACTTGGGACTCCCCTGTCAAACTTCAAACTTTGAATCTATCGCAAAATTGCCACAGACTTCGTGGAAAGCTAGATAACTGTAGTGTCAATGACCGTAATAACAATAATAATGATCATAATAATAATGATCATAATAACAATAATAATAATAATGATAATAGTAATAATAATAATGATAAATGTGATGTATATATTTACAGTAGTACCGATGATGATAATGCTATAAAATTGATAGCAATATCATGAGTAACATAATATTATAATAGAAACGATCTTAAGAAAAATGAGAATAATAGTGAAAATTAAGCACTCCAACTGCAAATTGAGGATTTTCACAAAGCCAAAAGAAAAATGCTTCGCACAATCCAGTTCATGGTTTAAAAATCTAAAACGTTCTTGAAAGGGGAAAGCCCGCCAGACGAGCAACAGAAACTTTGAGTGATGGTAAAACCTACATCGATAATTTTCTTGATCATTATACCGAATGCAAATATAATAAATAATAACAATTACCAGTATTTATATAGCTGACATATCAAAAAGAACTCTCATGGCACTTTACAATAAGTATAAGAAATTAATGAAAATTATTTAAAAATGAACACGATAACTGTCGACAAATATAGAAAATAAATATGTTTTTAGATTCTTTTTAAATAAAGGCAGTGTTGCAACATATCTGACGTGGTTAGGCAGGCAATTCCATAATTTTGGTGCACAGACTGAGAATGTTCTATCTCCATATGAATTTGTTCTTGATGTTGGTGTTGCTAGGAGTCCTAGAGAACTTGAGCGCAATGCTCGAGATGATTTTCTCTCCTGTAATAGTTCAGAGACATACCCAGGGCACAGTCCATGACGAGCTTTGTAGACAAGGAGTAAAATTTTGAAAACAACGCGATACGAAACAGGAAACCAGTGAAGTTGCTGTAATAAAAGGGGTGATGTAATCGTACTTCGAAGAACCAGTGACCAGTCGAGCAGCTGTGTTTTTAACCCTCTGCATTTTTTAAAATTGATATTTGGGTAGACAAAAGTAAAGATGGTTACACTAATCTAGCGTTGTAGTTAGAAAAGCATGTGCTACCTTAGAAGTGGCCTCATCTGTCAAATATTTATGAATTTTAAACAGGTTTCTTAAGAAGAAAAACGAAGTTCTACAATGTTGATTTATCTGATCATTGAACAATATTTCCTGGTCAAAGATGATTCCAAGATTAGTAACTGTTGTGGCCATGGTGAGTTGTTCATTTGCCAAGCATGATCTCGTCCAGTAAGGGCTATTCCGAAATTTAGAGCGAATTAATAATATTTCAGTTTTCTCTTTGTTAAGCTTTAGCTCGTTTCGCTCCATCCATAAGCAAATGACAAATACACAGTCAGCATTCCGATCAGTAATCGAGTCAATGCCATCATTCTTGAAGGCCACATAGAGCACCCAAATATGACAGACTACTCATTCGGCCCGGGTTGAGTCGCAAGAAAGCGAGGCTAGTAAGGTCTCAGGTTTGCCTCGCGAGGGCAGCCCTTAGAAAGTAATTAGTCGTTGTCAATCTCCTCTGTTTTATTTCGCAGCACCTACGAATTTATGTGTTCCTGAGTGCCATCAAAAGTGAACATCTTTCACAGAAGAGAGGATTTTTTTGCTTCTCGCTCATGAGGCGAAAGAGTGAGTGCATGAAATTTTTCGAGAGGAAGAAAGGGAATTCGCTATCGTTAACATAACCTACTTCTTTTAAAAACGGGGTGTGAACTTTTCACAGTTTTAGCGCTCCAAAAAAACAGCTAGTTTTACCGTGTAAGAAAATAATCATAATAATAATTACCATCATAAAATACCAACTAGGAAAATAAAAATGTTAGAAATCGTTAATAGTAATCGAAACATTTATAATGTCAAAAGAGCTAAAGTTATTCGCTAAAATTGAAGTGAGATGATACGATAAAGTCGTTAAGCGGACGAGTTTTGTTTTCGTCGGTGATTTTCCAACTGGAATTGTTTGGTCAGTACCGTAACCAAGAAAAAAAATCCTAAAATTTGCCATTCTTTGGAAACAGCTAAGAAGAATTTAAAGATTCCTGCTAAATGGAATTCCACGGTTGTTGAGAAAGATAGATAAGTGAAACGATTGATCTGTGACTTTTATGTGAATAAAGACCTCCTAACTGCCTTTCATGTTTTCGTGTTAGAGAGAGCCGAACAATGTGGGTGACTTCGCGAGTCAAATGGCTCACCACATATGAAGACACACCAGCTGCCAAGTGGATAATGAATCTTGGAAAAAAATTTTTTCTTCTCCTTTTTTCTAAGAAAAAAGACGAATTTAGCCGTCGTCTTGGGCGTTAGAACGAGTGATATCTTCGACAAAAGATAGAATTTTACTTCAAGGAGAAAAAAGGCAAAGACTGCTAGAATAGTTTGTGATTTGTAACCTGGCAAGCGTATAAAGAATAATCCAACATCAGTTAATATTCTGATCAAAGTCTGAAAAAGACCGAAACGATATTCATAGACTAATCAAGGTGTTTCCTAGAAACAAAAGTTTACTTCGAGATAGAAAGTGAACCTATGAATAAAATTGAAGATTTTTTTTCCTTTTTTTCTTCAAAAAAAGGCGAGTTCAGTAATCGTCTTGAGTGTTAGAACGAGTGATATCTTCAACGAGAGATAGGATTTTACTTCGAATAGAAAAAAGTGTAAAGACTGTTACGGAGCTTATGGAAGTCCTTGAATAGTTTGTGATGATTTTTTAAACGGACAATTGTTTAACGAATAACGAAAAATCAATCAATATTCTAATCGAAGTCGGAAAAAGACCGAAACGACATTCATAGACTAATCAAGGAGTTTCCTAGAAACAAATTTTTACTTCAAAGAAAAAGGGAAAGCTAAATGCAAATTAATGTGCAATTTTAAAGTCTTCCAGGCTGTTAATATTGACTCAAACACGTTTATCATCTTTAATAACGGAATATTTGCAGCTCTAAATCGTCTGGTGTCTCCCTCTTTCTTTGACTTTCTTTAAAAAATGCTAGAACTGTGTAACAATTGATATGAACAATATAAAAGATCTAAAAACATTGGCGACAAGATTTTCAAAGAAATTCTAGACTTCGAAGTTATTAGTATTAACTGTAATAAAAAAGAGGATTTTTTTTCGTATAATCCAATTATTCCAATGTGAGCTCAAACGATACCTTTCCTCAGATTTTTAAAATTTAGAAACTACTAAAAACAGTGCCTCTGAAGTCAACCTAATTGATATCCTTTGGAGAAATAAGAATAACGAAGAATATCACAACATAGTGTGATTCAATGAAATGCAAAATAAGTAGCCACTTGTTTTCTTTACTTTACAAAAAAAAAAAAAACCTTCATAGGAAGATCGAGTAAACCCATTTGTTATAAGCTTTCTTTCAAATTGTTACTTGTGTGCCTTTGCCTTTCTTTCTGGGATAGCTTAAATTTATTAAATCATACAGTGTTAATGGCAAACATGTTCCCAAACAAAATTTCAGGATCAGTAAATAAACAGTTCCATCAATAGACGTGTCTCCTTTCAAATCGCGACCCCATAGAGCTGATTCGAAACGAGCAAGGGCCACGTCGCTGAAAATCAGCACCGAACATGCTGCAAGAAAAACGATAACGAATAAGGACTTCTTGTTGTCTGTCCAAGCTCTCCAAGACCGTGACAAGAAACGTGAATCCATCGCGGCGTCTGATTTTGATGACATGAACTCCTCATTGTATTCAGCATTGTCTTTAGCCAAGGCTACGGAAACCAAATAGACGTCAATAGACATGGTCAAAAGCAACGCAGCTTTATGGACGACTTGAAAAATGGCCGTTTTCGAGAAGCACCAAGGCCAAAAGATCATTGCGGAAGCGATGAATCCCAAAAAAAGCACCGCGTACAATTTATGTTCTGCATGTACTGAGGGATGTTGATAACACACTTTCATGATTGCCGTTAGGTTAGTAATTTGAAAAAACATCATGGACAAGGAAAGAACTCTCAAGACATTACAGGATTCCGTAGCTTGAATACGGAAACCATTCCACCATTCCACTGCATCCGCGATCAGAATTACAACTTGGCAAGCGACCTGAAGACCTAAAAGTATCCAGCACTTTTTGAAAAATCTGTATTTTTTTTCATGTCTGAAACAGCTCAGTAGCAGTAGTCCGTTGAAAAAGATTGCGGTTAAATCCAGTACGAACATCAAAAGAAGAGTTGTCATGGCTAAGGACATGATGCGAGAGAGAAATCTTCCTCTCCTCGGTTCGTGTGGTTGAGTTGAGCTGTATTGACGTGTGTCTTGAGAGCACACATTTATCTTATCAACATCGGGAAGGGCCGAGGGAGGTCTGAGCAAGAATAAAAAACATGAGCGGTTACCCGACCATGATTCTTATCTTACGCTTCTGATTTGTCAGAAACAAACGCATAAAAAGGTTACGGGGTGCAAAATCAACGGCATTTTATGAAACGTGTGAGATTCCACTGTCTGAAAGGTAGACCTTTTTGTTTAACGCGTAAGTGGAGTTGAGGGTATTTCAATACACAGGCTGGCTTTGTTGCTATTTTCGGAGAGGTTTCTGTGTAACCCCTATGCTATTCTTAAACAAAGTATTAGTCCTAAAGGCAACTCTATTGTTTTCGCCATAGTTTCTTTTACCAAAACGAAGTTTGGAGCTGAACGTACATCTTGCCCATTTTTTCTTAAAAGAGAACTGTTTCTAGAAACTAAATAATTTACATATCCGCCTTCAAAACCATTTATGAAATTTAAATCTAAAATTGAAATAAATGCCCACGTGACCGTTCCAAAGCTGCTTTCAATTGTAATATAAATCCGATTTAGCGACACTTTCATTCTTCAAAGGCTGTTGTTTTGGTTAATCCAATGTCGAATTCCTAATCAGGAAAATAATTCTTTAATTTTTTATTTCGCACGTTCAACACTTCTTTCTTCTAAGGTGACCATAAGTGTCCAAAACTTCTATTTTTCATCCTCCGCACTGAATTTATAATCAGTTAACTTGCGTGAAGGGCGGTAGAACAACAGGAATCTAAGAGCGATTCAATATTAATGTTAGAGAAAGCTATTTTTGTCTTCTAACACGATGATATTCATTATTTTGTTACTAGCTGGCCGAAAAGAAGTTACCCTAATGTTAAGATCTTCCTTAACCATATAGCCACTGATGGGCAAACGAGTGACAAAGTTGGAGTCAAGATTCAGATAACTAGAAAGCGAATTTAAAAGATTGAAGCCGTTCAACAGGGTTAAATTAAAATGTTTGAAGACGATCGCCGTTGTAACTCAGGGAATCATGAGAATATTCATAAATTGCTTAATTAAAAAAACTATCCCCTTGCGATTTAAAGGGAGGTGAGATAAGAAGATGTCTCATCAGCCATCATAGAAACAACACATTGAATTACAGATTAAGTTAAAAAATTCAGAGTACCTAATTACGGGTATTAGGCTCCCCTGTTGAGCAAATCTTTCGAGGTAACCTGAAGCCATTACGAATTTGAGTTTTTTTGGATCCGCCAGGAGTTATTGGACCGGCAATGTTAGTTGAATGATTAAAAAAGCCTCGCGTTTTCTAATGTACAATCGGCCCGTAAACCAATTGAAGAAGCTATAATCTTTGAAGCATCTTTCCGGGGATTTATAACCTTTCTTCGGCAATCCTTCGAGTAATCCTGCACACGACTAGTCTCGGGCCAGGAGTGGCCCTTCTGGTGGGAGTGTGATCACCAATATCGATATCTTGAATTGAAATTTCAACTCCTGCAGCTTGAAAGAGGCTTCGACATAGTATAGTTGTGTCGGAGGAAAACTCACTAGCTTTTCTTTCAGGGAGACTAAGCCGGGATCTTTACGCTATATTAAAAAATTGTGGCGCTGAATCAGCTCGATGGATTTTTCTCTTCAATTCTTCTGGTCAGGACATTCAGGAGAGACCAGAGCTGTTGCAAACTTTTGTCCGCTTCCTGGCGAGGGTCATCGTACGAATTGCCATAAAATTGCAGGATATTCAAAGTCCCTTACTGAAATATTGCCAGCCGACGCACTTCGCCGTCATTGCTAGAGACAAACATCGATCATGCTACGTTTAAGAGAACTCTGAAAATCTTCGAAAGTTTTCTTCAGAGCAGCAATTTCGAATTGGGGGCTTTCAATCTCTTTTTTAGGCGAATTAACTGACGGATTAAGTATAGTTAGACAGAAACATCTGAATCAGCGCTGAGCGATCAAAAATGCGTTCGCGCAACTCGCGTGCACGAACTTTATTTTGTATGAATAAGAAATAATTTTTGACACTGTTGGTGTCAGCCTATTTTTTCAGTTTTTCTTGGAAAAAAAGTTGCATGGATCCATTCATCTGTAGGTAATTCTCTCGTATGATGTATTACAGGATAGACGCTTAGATGACCTCGTCATTAACATACTGTTTTTCTTTGTTATCATATAGAACAAGATGAATTTATGTTGCCATGGGTCTACTCAGTCATATGTTAGAGAGGATGTGTAAGAGCATCAGTGACACTCTCACCTTCACCTCATGGGTCACTTTATTGTTCTTACAACATTTTGAAATCAGGATGATAAATAATACTTAACAGAAACACCGCGGCAAAACGTATACGCATGCGTCAACTTCCGGCATTTGCGGTTGTGCACGCTATTTATGTGTTGTTCTGTTGTTCAGATTAATTGGCTAAATCTTCGGACAGAAAATACTTTCGGCCGGCACATTTGCGGCCGCTTTTGTTGGCTTTGCACATTTTTCAGTTAAGGAACCGCACAACCAAACCAACGCAACAAAAATAACTACGTGAAAAGAAATTTCTCATGTCGAGCGCGAACGCGCTCGAAATTTTTTCATATTTTTTTGTTGGTGCACACATCAAATCCTTTGGTGCTAGCATTTGAAACTTAAATGAAGAACAAACCTTTTTAACGAGACAAATGAGGAAAAGCTCGAGATTCTATCCCTGCAAACAATGTCTATGGATTTATATATATTTGATATCTTTTTTTTCTAGGCTTTCATAACACTGGATCACTTTAAGACCTATTCCCGGCGAATGAACTTGCCCTTTGCATGACATTAAAGAAAATAGCGCGCTTGAAATGAAGGAATAAATTTTGTCGCAATAAATTTATAGTAATTCTATCTTTTATCTGCATCAATTTTTCAGCTCTGCTGAATCATAAGGGGAGCGACTTAATTCTACGTGTCAGGTCAGGTTTTGCATATCGACGTCTTCTAGTAAAAAAATTATAAGATTAAGTTCTAAGCTTTTAAATTGGAACAGTAGAGAATTATCCGGTCATTAAGGATATCAAATCTAATTAGAATTTATGTAGTGACGTCAATCACTTTAACTAAAAGTAGGCGATTTTGGCTTCGCACTGACTATCGATTAAGTGTTTTGAAGTTACCTTCAATGGAAATAATTTTTGAAATAGGTGTCTAATTCTGATCAATTCAGTTCTTGCTTGCGATACTGATATTCTCAAAATAGAACCTTTTTGTAATATTTGATGTAAGGTAAAGTTAAACTTATTCAGTGATGGAGAGAAAATAAAATTAATTCAGGAAGAATTATCCAATTTTGTTGGTCCGTGCTTTTGCAAAACCAATAAACAGGCATTAAAGCATCTGGTAATAATGTATTAGGATACGTAACAAAAGCTATTTACATAATTAGCTTTCACACAAACGGTAGAAGGGGCCAGAGGGTTTTGTAAGACCCCTTTGTAAATATAACGTTCCTTCTGAAAGTCCTCTCCCCTCTAAACAAGAAGACAATTGAAGAGTCCCGAACAGCCATCGAGAAGAACTTCAATGGAAACTTGGTTTTGGGTTTTCAGCTGGTTCCTCTGTATCCTAACGATGACTGGAAATGGATTTGTCATCTTCCTCGTCTGCAACAAACGTCAGCTTCGCACGAAAAGCAATACATTCATCGTGTCTTTAGTGGTGGCTGATTTTTGTTATGGGATGATAGCAGCTCCCTCAGAATTTCTTTGCGACGTGATGAATGAGAGCAGCTCCGTTAAAAAATCAAATTTGATTATAACATATATATGGGTTTTCATACTTCACGCCTCTGGAACAAACTTGATTACTTTAGTATCGGAACGATATATCGTCGTCGTGAAACCTTTGAAATACTTAACTTTTATGAAGCGCCACCTAGTCAATCAAATGGTTCTTATATCTTGGGGAATCCATTTTCTTTTCAATCTTATAGTATTGTCAAGAAACTCAATTCAGTCCATCGTATCAGCAGCTATTTGCATTTGTTTTTTGAGGTAAGCTTGTGCGTAATTTTATTATTTTACCTTTCGTCTATGCTTCTTGTCGTTCACAAGCAAAAATCTAAAGATAACCGTTTTAGCTAAGCAATCGCGCTTTAATCAAATGGTCGCTGAGTATAAAGTTAAAACTCAGAACTCGTCCGCGGTAAAATGGGTCGCTTTGGTAATGATTGTATTTCTATCGTGTTACGGAATAGTTTGTTAGTTTTGACAGGTCATCCATGTAATTATTTTCATTATAAAGGAACTTTACAAGCGATTAACTCCGGAATAAACCCTTTAGATTACGCTTGCTTCAAATGGGACATAAAACAAGAATGTAAAATGTTTCTCTGTAGAAGACGTCGTTGATTTACTAAAGAGCTGTTCATGCGAAAGAAAATGTTGATGTGTAAACGTAACTCTTCCCTTAGCTTCCGAGCCTGGATCCTAAGGTCATCCGGTTCAGGATCTGTGTTGTATTAATTCTTATCTCAATCGATGTTAAAACGAAAGACTTCCAATGAAACAAGGATAACTCATTTTTATTGTGTAAGAGTCAGCTGTTCTGCAGCCTTTTTGTAATAGCGATGGATTCTTCAAAAAAACCTACGCATTTTGCAATAGCGGTTACGGAATTTTGTAATAAGTTAGGCATTTCTTTTGTCTTCTAACGAGCGTGGGACAATGAAAAAATTCTGAGTCCTCACGAGGAATTGAAACTCAGAACCTCGGCCTCCGCGCTCCAATGCTCCAGCACTGAGCCACAGAGACTCCACGGTGAGAGAGGTCTCTTACGAAGTTCACATGACACGCGTCCTCCTTACCTCTAGGATCAGCAATGTTGATAGAGTAACTTTGTAGATCTCTCTTATTCTTTCCACAAAGTTAGGCATTTTATATCATACATTTAGGTACTATGGTATTTCTGTTATGCATGCAACTTTTTCAAAGCCTGATGGTAAACATAGCGGGGTAATTCAAGTTTGCAGTCTGAGATGTGACTGGTGAGACATTTTCTTTGAAAAAGGAGGAGCAAAAATGGATTTGTGATGTGTTCTCCGCATGCAAATGACTCGGTACTATAACACTTTTCTAATTCATAAGCCCAAATATGAATTTTCACGATTAGTACATTTAGTAACCCTCTTTCCTCTGACAAAGAAATCAACTGATTTGGTTTCTTGGATGGCTCCTAACGTATAGAATGTTATGAAAATTTAAATTAAAAGCATGTCAATGCCATGACATCAATCGCTTAACACAGGCTAAAAGCGAGAGATTTCGGCCAAAACTCACTGAAAAATAATTTTGGTATCATGTTTTTGTGATGGAAGATATCTGTTTTGCTACCATTTAAAAAAAAAAAAGTAGGTTAACTTTCATCATTTTCAGACTTTATTCCACACCATTATGCAAACTAATAATGTGCCATAATTTTCGAGAAATAGCACACGTTGAATGGTCATTACATTACATTCTGATTGGCCTATGCTTCTCCGTCTGTCAAAGTATCTAATAAATTTTTTTAAAGAATGATTGATGTCTGCCGCTTTAAACGTGACTTTACATAACAATGGCTATGACGTAACTAACGTTTACACAAAGTGTAGCCCGATGAGACCAGATGGTTTTATAAAACACATATGCACACAATTTTTCCTTTGTATAACATTTGAAAACTCTCCCTGCTCTAAAAAATTAAAGCAATTGTAAAATCCTAGACAGCCATTCTTAAAAAAAAAAATAATAAAATAAATAAATAAATAAATGGTTCCTTTGCATCCTAAAGATGGCTGAAAATGGGTTTGTCATCTTCCTCGGCTGCAGTAAACGTCAGCTTCACACCAAAACCAACACATTATCGTGTCTTTAGCAGTGGCTGATTTTTGTGTCGGGATAATTGCTGTAGCGTCACCATTACTTTGTAAAATGGAAAATAAGCGCATCTGCGATGAAAAAGCAATATTACTTATAATAAGTCTGTGGGTGTTCTTCATTTACGCTTCTGGAACAAACTTGTTTATTTTAGTATTAGAACGCTATGTCGCCCCCGTGAAACCTTTGAAATACTTGACTTTTCTGAAGCGCCGCTGAGTCATTCAAATGGTTCTTACCTCTTAGGGAATTGCTTTTCTTTTTCCTTTGACTGTATCGCTGCGATCGATTGGATTCAACTAAACTGATCATATCAGGACTATCACCGGCTATTTTTATTTGCTTTTCGAGGCATAACTTTAATCTTTTGTGTTGCATCCATGTTTCGTGTTGTTTACTGGCAGAATTCTTAAGATCGCTTTTTAATTTTGCAGTTGCAGTTTAATCAACGGGTCGTTAGTGGTAAAACTCGGAATATGTCAGCAGAAAAAGAGTAGCGTTGGTAACGCGCGTGTTTCTGTTGTTTTATTGAATACTTATCAGTTGTAGTTTTTCCGTTTTAATGGGTCATCAGTGCACAGATTAACTTTGGATGAAATCCTATAGCTTATGCTTTCTTCAAAAGGGACATAAGGCAAGAATGTAAAACCATTCTCTTCAAGAGGCGTCGTTGATTTAATACCCAACCCTGTTCGTAAGTAAGAACTATTTCAGTTGATGCCTGAATTTTTGTTGTTTTTTTTTATTATTATTTTTTTACAATACCGGTCTTGTTGAACCTTACCATGTTCGGATGTGGATCTATCTATGATACATTAATTTATCCTCATAAAATAAGTATTAAAGAAATACTAGTAAGAATGTGGGGTTTATTTGACCTAAATTTCCAAGATTTAAGACCACATATCGATGTTTTCGAAGTTTTTGCTGCCGCAGAGAGCTATTATGTAATGCTGGACTGAAATTTCAATCGTCGAATCCACGCGCAGCACGACAAAAAGTCACACTCTAACTTTACTAAGTTTTCAAAGCAGAGAAACACTTTGCACAGCTATTCACAGTCAAAAATAGGTGGAGGAGTTCGACGTAAAGATAAATTATATCTCAAGAAATTGGTAAATTCTATCTTGCATCATAACTTCTGGGCACTGTGAAACAAAAAAGAATCTTCTGTCCGTAAGACAAAGTAATGACAAAGTCTATTTACATTCATGCCCTGCTCCAAACCTAGTCAATCTATTTCCAGTTTATCTTGGATCAAAAATCAAATGCCTTGGATAATTTTACTAAGTTATTTTCACTCCATGAAAAACATACATATATGTTCATATGCTACCGTTTTCAAACATGTTGCAATGTAAAAGTACATATGTATTGTATTGTATTGTAACTTTGGCAGCAGTTATTATATTTTCTTTTTGAAGATTATCTCTTTAATTCATTCCGTCAACACCTCTTTCATGGGAAAAGAAAAGGTGTATATTTTTCATATTTATTTTTTGATTACAACGCTTTATATATGTATATGTTTCCTTTTTTTCAACAATGCAAAAAGACCGCGAGGAGTGCCATTTCAAATTTTACTCAGAGTTATGTTATTTGGAGCTCTCACTTCCAGGGATTCGTATAATTGCTTTTGTCGTTGGTCTTGACTCGGATGATGAGATTTTAAGATAATCGGAGCAGCACCCATCACTTTCTGATTGGTTATACTCGTGAAAAATTAAAAGTTCTAGAATTTAAAATGCGCAAAAAGCGCATTTTAAATTCTAAAACTTTAACCGATTTTTTGGCCCAAAGATGTGAATTGAATAATGGTTTTGCTACAGAATTTAATTCTATTTGGGACGATATTCAATGATTTTTTTCTTTAGTCTTAAAAATTAATCTGCCTTAAGCAAACCAATCTTTGACCAGCTGAATGCTCTGAGATATAATTGCTATTTAAGGAAACAACATTATACTAATAGCGTTAAGAACTAACTTGAAACAATGAGCTAGTTCTCATGAAAAATGCATGCAAAGGAAACCATATGGTTCAGAAAAATAACTAACGCTTCATTAAAACTCAATAACACCTTCTTGCAGATTTCAAATACGTGCAAATTGCTTGGAAGCCAGAAAAGAGGAAATTTAGGCAATGGAAACGTGGTTTTGGGTTCTCGCCTGCTTCCTTTCCATCCTCACGATGGTTGGAAATGGATTTGTCATCTTCCTCGTCTGCAGAAGACGTCAGCTTCGCACCAAAACCAATACATTCATCGTTTCTTTAGCAGTGGCTGATTTTTGTGTCGGGCTGATTGCTGTTCTTTCACCTTTTGTATGCAACCTTGCAAATTGCAACCCACCAAATATAGAAGGATTGCTTGTGCTGTATATAAGAATATTCATAGTCTATGCATCTGGATCAAACTTGCTTAGTTTAGTTCTGGAACGCTACATCGCCGTGGTGAAACCTTTAAAGTATTTGACTTTTGTAACGCGCCGCAGAGTCACTCAGATGGTTGTTATTTCTTGGGTAATTCCTCTCGTAGTGATTGTCATAGCATTGTCGATCGAAAGAATACTAAATGCCGAAGAAATTCCATTCCATGTTACCCTTCTTATTAACAGTTTATCATTTATGTCTTTCGAGGTCATCCTTTCTATTGTTTTTCTTTTCTGCGTTCTGTCTACCTTGTTAGTTGTTTATAACAACCGTCAAGGTCGTAGTGTAGTTAAACGGCTGCAGCATAACGTCCTCAACCAGCGGATCAAAATTAAAACTCAAAGCAACTCGGCAATCAAAATGATGATTATAGTTACAAGTGTGTTCCTGTTATGTTACGGATTGCTTCTGCGTTGTAGTATCTCAGTCTTACATGATAACAACGACTGTAACGATTTCCATTACAAAATGCCGCTGCAGGTGGTTAACTCTGGAATAAACCCTTTAGCTTACGCTCTTTTCAAGAGAGACATAAAAGCAGAGCCTAAAAGAGTATTCAAGAAACGTCAGTAGCTGTAGAAAAGTGGAGATAGCAGCTAAATGCTGGGACTTGGACTTGGTAGATAAGGAGCCCCGAAGGGAAATAACATTCTTATTTTTATCAATGGAAGGGATCAAAGCTTATAATAATCTAGACAAGAAGGGAGAAATAGGATTGATTTGCCTGAAAACAGAAGAAAGATGATAGATAAGTCTCGCGTAAAATGACCAAAAGTGCCGTCCAAAATGCTGTTGAAAATCCATGTGATGCTCCCCCAAGTAATCAATGTCTTAGTTCAGAAATCAACGCAAAAAGGGAGATAATTGTTTTTCTGCTTTGATTTCTTTAGTATTTGAACACCACGTAAAGTCTCCTTGTTGCTAGAGTAGAATGGTCAGACATATTACAGTTCCGCGGATGGCGTGACAGCTTTAGCTCAGCTCAATGCTTTGTACTCTGATAGAGCACGCTCTTTCAACCAGTGATAGCGCGCGTTATATCCGAACTTTATTATAAAATTAAATGACCCACATAGTTTCAATTTTGTCCATCAGTC